>NW_027646336.1:0-51000 GCF_951394435.1 Stenella coeruleoalba
GATGCTAAGGGCCTGATGACATAGATTTCATTGCTGAGTGATATTGCTTTGTAAGTAAATACCACAACTTCTTTATCCATTTTTCACTTTCTGTGATGTTGAACTTGTACTGTAAAGGAGGTTCTTGTAAACAGAGGCGTCCCAAACTTTGGGGTGGCTGTGTCTTTTTGATTTTAATTTCCCTAAGCTATAGGACCATAAGTGGCAGTGCCCTAGGCTCTGTTGCTTTGTTTTTTAGATGTTTCAGGAAACACCATACACTTCTCCCAAGTGTCTGTTGGCAATTTACATCCCGCCCATCAGCATAACAAGGCTCCCAGTTCTCCATGGCCTGTCCTGCCTTTCTGGATTTTACACTTTTTTCAGATGGCCCTTTTGACCGGGGGGAAGTGAGACTTCATTGTAGTGCAGATTTCCTTTGCAAGCTTGCTTGGTTGGCCAAAAAGGGCGTATGCGTTTTTTCCTGAATATATTCAGGAAAAAACGCATACGCCCTTTTTGGCCAAGTGCATCATTGTGGACGTTCTGCCTCTTTTCCTATGCTTTCAATGCAATTCCAGTCTACCTCCTGAAATCGGTTTCCTGCAATTCTGCCCCGCTTTCAAGTCCTCTTGGCAGCCTTACTTCAGTCTATTTTTGGACGATAGCTGTCATTTATAACTCTGCAGGTTTGTGAATTACAGTTCCCCTGAGCTCCTTTCTTCAACTCGCTTTCTTGTGACCTGGCCGCAACACCGCAGGATGGCTTCAGGCCCTAATCTGGTTCCGGCCCGGCATGCTGAGCCTTTGGTTAATTCCTCTTCCTGGTGGGAAATGAGAGTTAAATTTGCCCGTCCAGACACCTCCAGCTAGCCTCTCATTGGTTCTCGCTATTCCTGTTCATCTTCCGCAGAAATTGCAAACTGGGCCAAACAGGAGGTTAAAGGCGCTGACTCTCCAAGTGGGGAGAGTGTTAGTAAAGCGTCTGGAATGTTGCACCCGAGTACCAGGGGAGGAAAACTGAGACATATTTGAACACGTCTCCCGTTCACATGGTTGATCATACTTGGGTTCCACATGCATGTTTTAGCTGAAGGAAGAATACCTTAAACCTGGAGAGTTGAGACCCGTGTAATGGGTACCATGCAATATGACTTCAAAGGGTCTTCATTTGCTCACCGAACCTCTCCAATCCTATCACTGCTGCGTTTATGCCCCTGTACACATGCTTGATTCTCTTCTGGAGACATAGCAATCCATAGGTTTTACGATACTTACTAGTCAGGTACGTTCTTAGGCGTTTAATATGCGGTGTTGAGTCCATTTCGTTGAGCAAGGAGTAGCTCTTGTCTATTCCATATTTGACTTAAGGAACTTTATCTGTGCTCATTTCAATCTCTGGTTTTATGCAGCACCCCAACTCACCTTTACCCTTAAGCAAGCATAAGTTGGTTTTCTAAATCTGAGACCCTGTTCTGTTCTGTAATTCAGTTCCTGTGTAGCCAAGTTTACATTCCGTGTATTACTGATATCTTATGATGTTTCTTTTTCTGTGTGACTTATTTCAGTTAGAATCATCATACCTGAATCCACTCATTGTGATGCTAAGGGCCTGATGACATAGATTTCATTGCTGAGTGATATTGCTTTGTAAGTAAATACCACAACTTCTTTATCCATTTTTCACTTTCTGCGATGTTGAACTTGTACTGTAAAGGAGGTTCTTGTAAACAGAGGCGTCCCAAACTTTGGGGTGGCTGTGTCTTTTTGATTTTAATTTCCCTAAGCTATAGGACCATAAGTGGCAGTGCCCTAGGCTCTGTTGCTTTGTTTTTTAGATGTTTCAGGAAACACCATATACTTCTCCCAAGTGTCTGTTGGCAATTTACATCCCGCCCATCAGCATAACAAGGCTCCCAGTTCTCCATGGCCTGTCCTGCCTTTCTGGATTTTACACTTTTTTCAGATGGCCCTTTTGACCGGGGGGAAGTGAGACTTCATTGTAGTGCAGATTTCCTTTGCAAGCTTGCTTGGTTGGCCAAAAAGGGCGTATGCGTTTTTTCCTGAATATATTCAGGAAAAAACGCATACGCCCTTTTTGGCCAAGTGCATCATTGTGGACGTTCTGCCTCTTTTCCTATGCTTTCAATGCAATTCCAGTCTACCTCCTGAAATCGGTTTCCTGCAATTCTGCCCCGCTTTCAAGTCCTCTTGGCAGCCTTACTTCAGTCTATTTTTGGACGATAGCTGTCATTTATAACTCTGCAGGTTTGTGAATTACAGTGCCCCTGAGCTCCTTTCTTCAACTCGCTTTCTTGTGACCTGGCCGCAACACCGCAGGATGGCTTCAGGCCCTAATCTGGTTCCGGCCCGGCATGCTGAGCCTTTGGTTAATTCCTCTTCCTGCTGGGAAATGAGAGTTAAATTTGCCCGTCCAGACACCTCCAGCTAGCCTCTCATTGGTTCTCGCTATTCCTGTTCATCTTCCGCAGAAATTGCAAACTGGGCCAAACAGGAGGTTAAAGGCGCTGACTCTCCAAGTGGGGAGAGTGTTAGTAAAGCGTCTGGAATGTTGCACCCGAGTACCAGGGGAGGAAAACTGAGACATATTTGAACACGTCTCCCGTTCACATGGTTGATCATACTTGGGTTCCACATGCATGTTTTAGCTGAAGGAAGAATACCTTAAACCTGGAGAGTTGAGACCCGTGTAATGGGTACCATGCAATATGACTTCAAAGGGTCTTCATTTGCTCACCGAACCTCTCCAATCCTATCACTGCTGCGTTTATGCCCCTGTACACATGCTTGATTCTCTTCTGGAGACATAGCAATCCATAGGTTTTACGATACTTACTAGTCAGGTACATTCTTAGGCGTTTAATATGCGGTGTTGAGTCCATTTCGTTGAGCAAGGAGTAGCTCTTGTCTATTCCATATTTGACTTAAGGAACTTTATCTGTGCTCATTTCAATCTCTGGTTTTATGCAGCATCCCAACTCACCTTTACCCTTAAGCAAGCATAAGTTGGTTTTCTAAATCTGAGACCCTGTTCTGTTCTGTAATTCAGTTCCTGTGTAGCCAAGTTTACATTCCGTGTATTACTGATATCTTATGATGTTTTTTTTCTGTGTGACTTATTTCAGTTAGAATCATCATACCTGAATCCACTCATTGTGCTTCTAAGGGCCTGATGACACAGATTTCATTGCTGAGTGATATTGCTTTGTAAGTAAATACCACAACTTCTTTATCCATTTTTCACTTTCTGCGATGTTGAACTTGTACTGTAAAGGAGGTTCTTGTAAACAGAGGCGTCCCAAACTTTGGGGTGGCTGTGTCTTTTTGATTTTAATTTCCCTAAGCTATAGGACCATAAGTGGCAGTGCCCTAGGCTCTGTTGCTTTGTTTTTTAGATGTTTCAGGAAACACCATACACTTCTCCCGAGTGTCTGTTGGCAATTTTCATCCCGCCCATCAGCATAACAAGGCTCCCAGTTCTCCATGGCCTGTCCTGCCTTTCTGGATTTTACACTTTTTTCAGATGGCCCTTTTGACCGGGGGGAAGTGAGACTTCATTGTAGTGCAGATTTCCTTTGCAAGCTTGCTTGGTTGGCCAAAAAGGGCGTATGCGTTTTTTCCTGAATATATTCAGGAAAAAACGCATACGCCCTTTTTGGCCAAGTGCATCATTGTGGACGTTCTGCCTCTTTTCCTACGCTTTCAATGCAATTCCAGTCTACCTCCTGAAATCGGTTTCCTGCAATTCTGCCCCGCTTTCAAGTCCTCTTGGCAGCCTTACTTCAGTCTATTTTTGGACGATAGCTGTCATTTATAACTCTGCAGGTTTGTGAATTACAGTGCCCCTGAGCTCCTTTCTTCAACTCGCTTTCTTGTGACCTGGCCGCAACACCGCAGGATGGCTTCAGGCCCTAATCTGGTTCCGGCCCGGCATGCTGAGCCTTTGGTTAATTCCTCTTCCTGGTGGGAAATGAGAGTTAAATTTGCCCGTCCAGACACCTCCAGCTAGCCTCTCATTGGTTCTCGCTATTCCTGTTCATCTTCCGCAGAAATTGCAAACTGGGCCAAACAGGAGGTTAAAGGGACTGACTCTCCAAGTGGGGAGAGTGTTAGTAAAGCGTCTGGAATGTTGCACCCGAGTACCAGGGGAGGAAAACTGAGACATATTTGAACACGTCTCCCGATCACATGGTTGATCATACTCTAGGTTCCACATGCATGTTTTAGCTGAAGGAAGAATACCTTAAACCTGGGTAGTTGAAACCCGGGGAATGGGTACCATGCAATATGACTTCAAAGGGTCTTCATTTGCTCACCGAACCTCTCCAATCCTATCACTGCTGCGTTTATGCCCCTGTACACATGCTTGATTCTCTTTTGGAGACATAGCAATCCATAGGTTTTAAGATACTTACAAGTCAGGTACATTCTTAGGCGTTTAATATGCGGTGTTGAGTCCATTTCGTTGAGCAAGGAGTAGCTCTTGTCTATTCCATATTTGGCTTAAGGAACTTTATCTGTGCTCATTTCAATCTCTGGTTTTATGCAGCACCCCAACTCACCTTTACCCTTAAGCAAGCATAAGTTGTTTTTCTAAATTTGAGACCCTGTTCTGTTCTGTAATTCAGTTCCTGTGTAGCCAAGTTTCCATTCCGTGTATTACTGATATCTTATGATGTTTCTTTTTCTGTGTGACTTATTTCAGTTAGAATCATCATACCTGAATCCACTCATTGTGCTGCTAAGGGCCTGATGACATAGATTTCATTGCTGAGTGATATTGCTTTGTAAGTGAATACCACAACTTCTTTATCCATTTTTCACTTTCTGCGATGTTGAACTTGTACTGTAAACGAGGTTCTTGTAAACAGAGCCGTTCCAAACTTTGGGGTGGCTGTGTCTTTTTGATTTTAATTTCCCTAAGCTATAGGACCATAAGTGGAAGTGCCCTAGGCTCTGTTGCTTTGTTTTTTAGATGTTTCAGGAAACACCATACACTTCTCCCAAGTGTCTGTTGGAAATTTACATCCCGCCCATCAGCATAACATGGTTCCCAGTTCTCAATGGCCTGTTGCCTTTCTGGATTTTACACTTTTTTCAGATGGCCTTTTTGACCGGGGGGAAGTGAGACTTCATTGTAGTGCAGATTTCCTTTGCAAGCTTGCTTGGTTGGCCAAAAAGGGCGTATGCGTTTTTTCCTGAATATATTCAGGAAAAAACGCATACGCCCTTTTTGGCCAAGTGCATCATTGTGGACGTTCTGCCTCTTTTCCTATGCTTTCAATGCAATTCCAGTCTACCTCCTGAAATCGGTTTCCTGCAATTCTGCCCCGCTTTCAAGTCCTCTTGGCAGCCTTACTTCAGTCTATTTTTGGACGATAGCTGTCATTTATAACTCTGCAGGTTTGTGAATTACAGTGCCCCTGAGCTCCTTTCTTCAACTCGCTTTCTTGTGACCTGGCCGCAACACCGCAGGATGGCTTCAGGCCCTAATCTGGTTCCGGCCCGGCATGCTGAGCCTTTGCTTAATTCCTCTTCCTGGTGGGAAATGAGAGTTAAATTTGCCCGTCCAGACACCTCCAGCTAGCCTCTCATTGGTTCTCGCTATTCCTGTTCATCTTCCGCAGAAATTGCAAACTGGGCCAAACAGGAGGTTAAAGGCGCTGACTCTCCAAGTGGGGAGAGTGTTAGTAAAGCGTCTGGAATGTTGCACCCGAGTACCAGGGGAGGAAAACTGAGACATATTTGAACACGTCTCCCGTTCACATGGTTGATCATACTTGGGTTCCACATGCATGTTTTAGCTGAAGGAAGAATACCTTAAACCTGGAGAGTTGAGACCCGTGTAATGGGTACCATGCAATATGACTTCAAAGGGTCTTCATTTGCTCACCGAACCAATCCAATCCTATCACTGCTGCGTTTATGCCCCTGTACACATGCTTGATTCTCTTTCGGAGACATAGCAATCCATAGCTTTTAAGATACTTACAAGTCAGGTACATTCTTAGGCGTTTAATATGGGGAGTTGAGTCCATTTCGTTGAGCAAGGAGTAGCTCTTGTCTATTCCATATTTGGCTTAAGGAACTTTATCTGTGCTCATTTCAATCTCTGGTTTTATGCAGCACCCCAACTCACCTTTACCCTTAAGCAAGAATAAGTTGGTTTTCTAAATTTGAGACCCTGTTCTGTTCTGTAATTCAGTTCCTGTGTAGTCAAGTTTACATTCCGTGTATTACTGATATCTTATGATGTTTCTTTTTCTGTGTGACTTATTTCAGTTAGAATCATCATACCTGAATCCACTCATTGTGCTGCTAAGGGCCTGATGACACAGATTTCATTGCTGAGTGATATTGCTTTGTAAGTAAATACCACAACTTCTTTATCCATTTTTCACTTTCTGCAATGTTGAACTTGTACTGTAAACGAGGTTCTTGTAAACAGAGCCGTTCCAAACTTTGGGGTGGCTGTGTCTTTTTGATTTTAATTTCCCTAAGCTATAGGACCATAAGTGGAAGTGCCCTAGGCTCTGTTGCTTTGTTTTTTAGATGTTTCAGGAAACACCATACACTTCTCCCGAGTGTCTGTTGGCAATTTACATCCCGCCCATCAGCATAACAAGGCTCCCAGTTCTCCATGGCCTGTCCTGCCTTTCTGGATTTTACACTTTTTTCAGATGGCCCTTTTGACCGGGGGGAAGTGAGACTTCATTGTAGTGCAGATTTCCTTTGCAAGCTTGCTTGGTTGGCCAAAAAGGGCGTATGCGTTTTTTCCTGAATATATTCAGGAAAAAACGCATACGCCCTTTTTGGCCAAGTGCATCATTGTGGACGTTCTGCCTCTTTTCCTATGCTTTCAATGCAATTCCAGTCTACCTCCTGAAATCGGTTTCCTGCAATTCTGCCCCGCTTTCAAGTCCTCTTGGCAGCCTTACTTCAGTCTATTTTTGGACGATAGCTGTCATTTATAACTCTGCAGGTTTGTGAATTACAGTGCCCCTGAGCTCCTTTCTTCAACTTGCTTTCTTGTGACCTGGCCGCAACACCGCAGGATGGCTTCAGGCCCTAATCTGGTTCCGGCACGGCACGCTGAGCCTTTCATTATTTCCTTTTCCTGGTGGGAAATGAGAGTTAAATTTGCCCGTCCAGACACCTCCAGCTAGCCTCTCAATGGTTCTCGCTATTCCTGTTCATCTTCCGCAGAAATTGCAAACTGGGCCAAACAGGAGGTTAAAGGCGCTGACTCTCCAAGTGGGGAGAGTGTTAGTAAAGCGTCTGGAATGTTGCATCCGAGTACCAGGGGAGGAAAACTGAGACATATTTGAACACGTCTCCCGTTCACATGGTTGATCATACTTGGGTTCCACATGCATGTTTTAGCTGAAGGAAGAATACCTTAAACCTGGAGAGTTGAGACCCGTGGAATGGGTACCATGCAATATGACTTCAAAGGGTCTTCATTTGCTCACCGAACCTCTCCAATCCTATCACTGCTGCGTTTATGCCCCTGTACACATGCTTAATTCTCTTTTGGAGACATAGCAATCCATAAGTTTTACGATACTTACTAGTCAGGTACATTCTTAGGCGTTTAATATGCGGTGTTGAGTCCATTTCGTTGAGCAAGGAGTAGCTCTTGTCTATTCCATATTTGACTTAAGGAACTTTATCTGTGCTCATTTCAATCTCTGGTTTTATGCAGCACCCCAACTCACCTTTACCCTTAAGCAAGCATAAGTTGGTTTTCTAAATTTGAGACCCTGTTCTGTTCTGTAATTCAGTTCCTGTGTAGCCAAGTTTACATTCCGTGTATTACTGATATCTTATGATGTTTTTTTTCTGTGTGACTTATTTCAGTTAGAATCATCATTCCTGAATCCACTCATTGTGATGCTAAGGGCCTGATGACATAGATTTCATTGCTGAGTGATATTGCTTTGTAAGTAAATACCACAACTTCTTTATCCATTTTTCACTTTCTGCGATGTTGAACTTGTACTGTAAACGAGGTTCTTGTAAACAGAGGCGTCCCAAAATTTGGGGTGGCTGTGTCTTTTTGATTTTAATTTCCCTAAGCTATAGGACCATAAATGGCAGTGCCCTAGGCTCTGTTGCTTTGTTTTTTAGATGTTTCAGGAAACACCATACACTTCTCCCGAGTGTCTGTTGGCAATTTACATCCCGCCCATCAGCATAACAAGGCTCCCAGTTCTCCATGGCCTGTTGCCTTTCTGGATTTTACACTTTTTTCAGATGGCCCTTTTGACCGGGGGGAAGTGAGACTTCATTGTAGTGCAGATTTCCTTTGCAAGCTTGCTTGGTTGGCCAAAAAGGGCGTATGCGTTTTTTCCTGAATATATTCAGGAAAAAACGCATACGCCCTTTTTGGCCAAGTGCATCATTGTGGACGTTCTGCCTCTTTTCCTATGCTTTCAATGCAATTCCAGTCTACCTCCTGAAATCGGTTTCCTGCAATTCTGCCCCGCTTTCAAGTCCTCTTGGCAGCCTTACTTCAGTCTATTTTTGGACGATAGCTGTCATTTATAACTCTGCAGGTTTGTGAATTACAGTGCCCCTGAGCTCCTTTCTTCAACTCGCTTTCTTGTGACCTGGCCGCAACACCGCAGGATGGCTTCAGGCCCTAATCTGGTTCCGGCCCGGCATGCTGAGCCTTTGGTTAATTCCTCTTCCTGGTGGGAAATGAGAGTTAAATTTGCCCGTCCAGACACCTCCAGCTAGCCTCTCATTGGTTCTCGCTATTCCTGTTCATCTTCCGCAGAAATTGCAAACTGGGCCAAACAGGAGGTTAAAGGCGCTGACTCTCCAAGTGGGGAGAGTGTTAGTAAAGCGTCTGGAATGTTGCACCCGAGTACCAGGGGAGGAAAACTGAGACATATTTGAACACGTCTCCCGATCACATGGTTGATCATACTCTAGGTTCCACATGCATGTTTTAGCTGAAGGAAGAATACCTTAAACCTGGGTAGTTGAAACCCGTGGAATGGGTACCATGCAATATGACTTCAAAGGGTCTTCATTTGCTCACCGAACCTCTCCAATCCTATCACTGCTGCGTTTATGCCCCTGTACACATGCTTGATTCTCTTTCGGAGACATAGCAATCCATAGGTTTTAAGATACTTACTAGTCAGGTACATTCTTAGGCGTTTAATATGGGGAGTTGAGTACATTTCGTTGAGCAAGGAGTAGCTCTTGTCTATTCCATATTTGGCTTAAGGAACTTTATCTGTGCTCATTTCAATCTCTGGTTTTATGCAGCACCCCAACTCACCTTTACCCTTAAGCAAGAATAAGTTGGTTTTCTAAATTTGAGACCCTGTTCTGTTCTGTAATTCAGTTCCTGTGTAGTCAAGTTTACATTCCGTGTATTACTGATATCTTATGATGTTTCTTTTTCTGTGTGACTTATTTCAGTTAGAATCATCATACCTGAATCCACTCACTGTGCTGCTAAGGGCCTGATGACACAGATTTCATTGCTGAGTGATATTGCTTTGTAAGTAAATACCACAACTTCTTTATCCATTTTTCACTTTCTGCGATGTTGAACTTGTACTGTAAACGAGGTTCTTGTAAACAGAGCCGTTCCAAACTTTGGGGTGGCTGTGTCTTTTTGATTTTAATTTCCCTAAGCTATAGGACCATAAGTGGAAGTGCCCTAGGCTCTGTTGCTTTGTTTTTTAGATGTTTCAGGAAACACCATACACTTCTCCCGAATGTCTGTTGGCAATTTACATCCCGCCCATCAGCATAACAAGGCTCCCAGTTCTCCATGGCCTGTTGCCTTTCTGGATTTTACACTTTTTTCAGATGGCCCTTTTGACCGGGGGGAAGTGAGACTTCATTGTAGTGCAGATTTCCTTTGCAAGCTTGCTTGGTTGGCCAAAAAGGGCGTATGCGTTTTTTCCTGAATATATTCAGGAAAAAACGCATATGCCCTTTTTGGCCAAGTGCATCATTGTGGACGTTCTGCCTCTTTTCCTATGCTTTCAATGCAATTCCAGTCTACCTCCTGAAATCGGTTTCCTGCAATTCTGCCCCGCTTTCAAGTCCTCTTGGCAGCCTTACTTCAGTCTATTTTTGGACGATAGCTGTCATTTATAACTCTGCAGGTTTGTGAATTACAGTGCCCCTGAGCTCCTTTCTTCAACTTGCTTTCTTGTGACCTGGCCGCAACACCGCAGGATGGCTTCAGGCCCTAATCTTGTTCCGGCACGGCACGCTGAGCCTTTCATTATTTCCTTTTCCTGGTGGGAAATGAGAGTTAAATTTGCCCGTCCAGACACCTCCAGCTAGTCTCTCATTGGTTCTCGCTATTCCTGTTCATCTTCCGCAGAAATTGCAAACTGGGCCAAACAGGAGGTTAAAGGCGCTGACTCTCCAAGTGGGGAGAGTGTTAGTAAAGCGTCTGGAATGTTGCACCCGAGTACCAGGGGAGGAAAACTGAGACATATTTGAACACGTCTCCCGTTCACATGGTTGATCATACTTGGGTTCCACATGCATGTTTTAGCTGAAGGAAGAATACCTTAAACCTGGAGAGTTGAGACCCGTGTAATGGGTACCATGCAATATGACTTCAAAGGGTCTTCATTTGCTCACCGAACCTCTCCAATCCTATCACTGCTGCGTTTATGCCCCTGTACACATGCTTGATTCTCTTTTGGAGACATAGCAATCCATAGGTTTTACGATACTTACTAGTCAGGTACATTCTTAGGCGTTTAATATGCGGTGTTGAGTCCATTTCGTTGAGCAAGGAGTAGCTCTTGTCTATTCCATATTTGACTTAAGGAACTTTATCTGTGCTCATTTCAATCTCTGGTTTTATGCAGCACCCCAACTCACCTTTACCCTTAAGCAAGCATAAGTTGGTTTTCTAAATTTGAGACCCTGTTCTGTTCTGTAATTCAGTTCCTGTGTAGCCAAGTTTACATTCCGTGTATTACTGATATCTTATGATGTTTTTTTTCTGTGTGACTTATTTCAGTTAGAATCATCATACCTGAATCCACTCATTGTGATGCTAAGGGCCTGATGACATAGATTTCATTGCTGAGTGATATTGCTTTGTAAGTAAATACCACAACTTCTTTATCCATTTTTCACTTTCTGCGATGTTGAACTTGTACTGTAAACGAGGTTCTTGTAAACAGAGGCGTCCCAAAATTTGGGGTGGCTGTGTCTTTTTGATTTTAATTTCCCTAAGCTATAGGACCATAAGTGGCAGTGCCCTAGGCTCTGTTGCTTTGTTTTTTAGATGTTTCAGGAAACACCATACACTTCTCCCGAGTGTCTGTTGGCAATTTACATCCCGCCCATCAGCATAACAAGGCTCCCAGTTCTCCATGGCCTGTTGCCTTTCTGGATTTTACACTTTTTTCAGATGGCCCTTTTGACCGGGGGGAAGTGAGACTTCATTGTAGTGCAGATTTCCTTTGCAAGCTTGCTTGGTTGGCCAAAAAGGGCGTATGCGTTTTTTCCTGAATATATTCAGCAAAAAACGCATACGCCCTTTTTGGCCAAGTGCATCATTGTGGACGTTCTGCCTCTTTTCCTATGCTTTCAATGCAATTCCAGTCTACCTCCTGAAATCGGTTTCCTGCAATTCTGCCCCGCTTTCAAGTCCTCTTGGCAGCCTTACTTCAGTCTATTTTTGGACGATAGCTGTCATTTATAACTCTGCAGGTTTGTGAATTACAGTGCCCCTGAGCTCCTTTCTTCAACTCGCTTTCTTGTGACCTGGCCGTAACACCGCAGGATGGCTTCAGGCCCTAATCTGGTTCCGGCCCGGCATGCTGAGCCTTTGGTTAATTCCTCTTCCTGGTGGGAAATGAGAGTTAAATTTGCCCGTCCAGACACCTCCAGCTAGCCTCTCATTGGTTCTCGCTATTCCTGTTCATCTTCCGCAGAAATTGCAAACTGGGCCAAACAGGAGGTTAAAGGCGCTGACTCTCCAAGTGGGGAGAGTGTTAGTAAAGCGTCTGGAATGTTGCACCCGAGTACCAGGGGAGGAAAACTGAGACATATTTGAACACGTCTCCCGTTCACATGGTTGATCATACTTGGGTTCCACATGCATGTTTTAGCTGAAGGAAGAATACCTTAAACCTGGAGAGTTGAGACCCGTGGAATGGGTACCATGCAATATGACTTCAAAGGGTCTTCATTTGCTCACCAAACCTCTCCAATCCTATCACTGCTGCGTTTATGCCCCTGTACACATGCTTGATTCTCTTTCGGAGACATAGCAATCCATAGGTTTTAAGATACAAGTCAGGTACATTCTTAGGCGTTTAATATGCGGTGTTGAGTCCATTTCGTTGAGCAAGGAGTAGCTCTTGTCTATTCCATATTTGACTTAAGGAACTTTATCTGTGCTCATTTCAATCTCTGGTTTTATGCAGCACCCCAACTCACCTTTACCCTTAAGCAAGCATAAGTTGGTTTTCTAAATTTGAGACCCTGTTCTGTTCTGTTATTCAGTTCCTGTGTAGCCAAGTTTACATTCCGTGTATTACTGATATCTTATGATGTTTTTTTTCTGTGTGACTTATTTCAGTTAGAATCATCATACCTGAATCCGCTCATTGTGATGCTAAGGGCCTGATGACATAGATTTCATTGCTGAGTGATATTGCTTTGTAAGTAAATACCACAACTTCTTTATCCATTTTTCACTTTCTGCGATGTTGAACTTGTACTGTAAACGAGGTTCTTGTAAACAGAGGCGTCCCAAAATTTGGGGTGGCTGTGTCTTTTTGATTTTAATTTCCCTAAGCTATAGGACCATAAGTGGCAGTGCCCTAGGCTCTGTTGCTTTGTTTTTTAGATGTTTCAGGAAACACCATACACTTCTCCCGAGTGTCTGTTGGCAGTTTACATCCCGCCCATCAGCATAACAAGGCTCCCAGTTCTCCATGGCCTGTTGCCTTTCTGGATTTTACACTTTTTTCAGATGGCCCTTTTGACCGGGGGGAAGTGAGACTTCATTGTAGTGCAGATTTCCTTTGCAAGCTTGCTTGGTTGGCCAAAAAGGGCGTATGCGTTTTTTCCTGAATATATTCAGCAAAAAACGCATACGCCCTTTTTGGCCAAGTGCATCATTGTGGACGTTCTGCCTCTTTTCCTATGCTTTCAATGCAATTCCAGTCTACCTCCTGAAATCGGTTTCCTGCAATTCTGCCCCGCTTTCAAGTCCTCTTGGCAGCCTTACTTCAGTCTATTTTTGGACGATAGCTGTCATTTATAACTCTGCAGGTTTGTGAATTACAGTGCCCCTGAGCTCCTTTCTTCAACTCGCTTTCTTGTGACCTGGCCGCAACACCGCAGGATGGCTTCAGGCCCTAATCTGGTTACGGCCCGGCATGCTGAGCCTTTGGTTAATTCCTCTTCCTGGTGGGAAATGAGAGTTAAATTTGCCCGTCCAGACACCTCCAGCTAGCCTCTCATTGGTTCTCGCTATTCCTGTTCATCTTCCGCAGAAATTGCAAACTGGGCCAAACAGGAGGTTAAAGGCGCTGACTCTCCAAGTGGGGAGAGTGTTAGTAAAGCGTCTGGAATGTTGCACCCGAGTACCAGGGGAGGAAAACTGAGACATATTTGAACACGTCTCCCGTTCACATGGTTGATCATACTTGGGTTCCACATGCATGTTTTAGCTGAAGGAAGAATACCTTAAACCTGGAGAGTTGAGACCCGTGTAATGGGTACCATGCAATATGACTTCAAAGGGTCTTCATTTGCTCACCAAACCTCTCCAATCCTATCACTGCTGCGTTTATGCCCCTGTACACATGCTTGATTCTCTTTCGGAGACATAGCAATCCATAGGTTTTAAGATACTTACAAGTCAGGTACATTCTTAGGCGTTTAATATGCGGTGTTGAGTCCATTTCGTTGAGCAAGGAGTAGCTCTTGTCTATTCCATATTTGGCTTAAGGAACTTTATCTGTGCTCATTTCAATCTCTGGTTTTATGCAGCACCCCAACTCACCTTTACCCTTAAGCAAGCATAAGTTGTTTTTCTAAATTTGAGACCCTGTTCTGTTCTGTAATTCAGTTCCTGTGTAGCCAAGTTTCCATTCATTGTATTACTGATATCTTATGATGTTTCTTTTTCTGTGTGACTTATTTCAGTTAGAATCATCATACCTGAATCCACTCATTGTGCTGCTAAGGGCCTGATGACATAGATTTCATTGCTGAGTGATATTGCTTTGTAAGTGAATACCACAACTTCTTTATCCATTTTTCACTTTCTGCAATGTTGAACTTGTACTGTAAACGAGGTTCTTGTAAACAGAGCCGTTCCAAACTTTGGGGTGGCTGTGTCTTTTTGATTTTAATTTCCCTAAGCTATAGGACCATAAGTGGAAATGCCCTAGGCTCTGTTGCTTTGTTTTTTAGATGTTTCAGGAAACACCATACACTTCTCCCAAGTGTCTGTTGGCAATTTACATCCCGCCCATCAGCATAACAAGGCTCCCAGTTCTCCATGGCCTGTTGCCTTTCTGGATTTTACACTTTTTTCAGATGGCCCTTTTGACCGGGGGGAAGTGAGACTTCATTGTAGTGCAGATTTCCTTTGCAAGCTTGCTTGGTTGGCCAAAAAGGGCGTATGCGTTTTTTCCTGAATATATTCAGGAAAAAACGCATACGCCCTTTTTGGCCAAGTGCATCATTGTGGACGTTCTGCCTCTTTTCCTATGCTTTCAATGCAATTCCAGTCTACCTCCTGAAATCGGTTTCCTGCAATTCTGCCCCGCTTTCAAGTCCTCTTGGCAGCCTTACTTCAGTCTATTTTTGGACGATAGCTGTCATTTATAACTCTGCAGGTTTGTGAATTACAGTGCCCCTGAGCTCCTTTCTTCAACTTGCTTTCTTGTGACCTGGCCGCAACACCGCAGGATGGCTTCAGGCCCTAATCTGGTTCCGGCACGGCACGCTGAGCCTTTCATTATTTCCTTTTCCTGGTGGGAAATGAGAGTTAAATTTGCCCGTCCAGACACCTCCAGCTAGTCTCTCATTTGTTCTCGCTATTCCTGTTCATCTTCCGCAGAAATTGCAAACTGGGCCAAACAGGAGGTTAAAGGCGCTGACTCTCCAAGTGGGGAGAGTGTTAGTAAAGCGTCTGGAATGTTGCACCCGAGTACCAGGGGAGGAAAACTGAGACATATTTGAACACGTCTCCCGTTCACATGGTTGATCATACTTGGGTTCCACATGCATGTTTTAGCTGAAGGAAGAATACCTTAAACCTGGAGAGTTGAGACCCGTGGAATGGGTACCATGCAATATGACTTCAAAGGGTCTTCATTTGCTCACCGAACCTCTCCAATCCTATCACTGCTGCGTTTATGCCCCTGTACACATGCTTGATTCTCTTTTGGAGACATAGCAATCCATAGGTTTTACGATACTTACTAGTCAGGTACATTCTTAGGCATTTAATATGCGGTGTTGAGTCCATTTCGTTGAGCAAGGAGTAGCTCTTGTCTATTCCATATTTGACTTAAGGAACTTTATCTGTGCTCATTTCAATCTCTGGTTTTATGCAGCACCCCAACTCACCTTTACCCTTAAGCAAGCATAAGTTGTTTTTCTAAATTTGAGACCCTGTTCTGTTCTGTAATTCAGTTCCTGTGTAGCCAAGTTTACATTCCGTGTATTACTGATATCTTATGATGTTTTTTTTCTGTGTGACTTATTTCAGTTAGAATCATCATACCTGAATCCACTCATTGTGATGCTAAGGGCCTGATGACATAGATTTCATTGCTGAGTGATATTGCTTTGTAAGTAAATACCACAACTCCTTTATCCATTTTTCACTTTCTGCGATGTTGAACTTGTACTGTAAACGAGGTTCTTGTAAACAGAGGCGTCCCAAAATTTGGGGTGGCTGTGTCTTTTTGATTTTAATTTCCCTAAGCTATAGGACCATAAGTGGCAGTGCCCTAGGCTCTGTTGCTTTGTTTTTTAGATGTTTCAGGAAACACCATACACTTCTCCCAAGTGTCTGTTGGCAATTTACATCCCGCCCATCAGCATAACAAGGCTCCCAGTTCTCCATGGCCTGTTGCCTTTCTGGATTTTACACTTTTTTCAGATGGCCCTTTTGACCGGGGGGAAGTGAGACTTCATTGTAGTGCAGATTTCCTTTGCAAGCTTGCTTGGTTGGCCAAAAAGGGCGTATGCGTTTTTTCCTGAATATATTCAGGAAAAAACGCATACGCCCTTTTTGGCCAAGTGCATCATTGTGGACGTTCTGCCTCTTTTCCTATGCTTTCAATGCAATTCCAGTCTACCTCCTGAAATCGGTTTCCTGCAATTCTGCCCCGCTTTCAAGTCCTCTTGGCAGCCTTACTTCAGTCTATTTTTGGACGATAGCTGTCATTTATAACTCTGCAGGTTTGTGAATTACAGTGCCCCTGAGCTCCTTTCTTCAACTCGCTTTCTTGTGACCTGGCCGCAACACCGCAGGATGGCTTCAGGCCCTAATCTGGTTCCGGCCCGGCATGCTGAGCCTTTGGTTAATTCCTCTTCCTGGTGGGAAATGAGAGTTAAATTTGCCCGTCCAGACACCTCCAGCTAGCCTCTCATTGGTTCTCGCTATTCCTGTTCATCTTCCGCAGAAATTGCAAACTGGGCCAAACAGGAGGTTAAAGGGACTGACTCTCCAAGTGGGGAGAGTGTTAGTAAAGCGTCTGGAATGTTGCACCCGAGTACCAGGGGAGGAAAACTGAGACATATTTGAACACGTCTCCCGATCACATGGTTGATCATACTCTAGGTTCCACATGCATGTTTTAGCTGAAGGAAGAATACCTTAAACCTGGGTAGTTGAAACCCGGGGAATGGGTACCATGCAATATGACTTCAAAGGGTCTTCATTTGCTCACCGAACCTCTCCAATCCTATCACTGCTGCGTTTATGCCCCTGTACACATGCTTGATTCTCTTTCGGAGACATAGCAATCCATAGGTTTTAAGATACTTACAAGTCAGGTACATTCTTAGGCGTTTAATATGCGGTGTTGAGTCCATTTCGTTGAGCAAGGAGTAGCTCTTGTCTATTCCATATTTGACTTAAGGAACTTTATCTGTGCTCATTTCAATCTCTGGTTTTATGCAGCACCCCAACTCACCTTTCCCCTTAAGCAAGCATAAGTTGGTTTTCTAAATTTGAGACCCTGTTCTGTTCTGTAATTCAGTTCCTGTGTAGCCAAGTTTCCATTCCGTGTATTACTGATATCTTATGATATTTCTTTTTCTGTGTGACTTATTTCAGTTAGAATCATCATACCTGAATCCACTCATTGTGCTGCTAAGGGCCTGATGACATAGATTTCATTGCTGAGTGATATTGCTTTGTAAGTGAATACCACAACTTCTTTATCCATTTTTCACTTTCTGCGATGTTGAACTTGTACTGTAAACGAGGTTCTTGTAAACAGAGCCGTTCCAAACTTTGGGGTGGCTGTGTCTTTTTGATTTTAATTTCCCTAAGCTATAGGACCATAAGTGGAAGTGCCCTAGGCTCTGTTGCTTTGTTTTTTAGATGTTTCAGGAAACACCATACACTTCTCCCGAGTGTCTGTTGGCAATTTACATCCCACCCATCAGCATAACAAGGCTCCCAGTTCTCCATGGCCTGTTGCCTTTCTGGATTTTACACTTTTTTCAGATGGCCCTTTTGACCGGGGGGAAGTGAGACTTCATTGTAGTGCAGATTTCCTTTGCAAGCTTGCTTGGTTGGCCAAAAAGGGCGTATGCGTTTTTTCCTGAATATATTCAGGAAAAAACGCATACGCCCTTTTTGGCCAAGTGCATCATTGTGGACGTTCTGCCTCTTTTCCTATGCTTTCAATGCAATTCCAGTCTACCTCCTGAAATCGGTTTCCTGCAATTCTGCCCCGCTTTCAAGTCCTCTTGGCAGCCTTACTTCAGTCTATTTTTGGACGATAGCTGTCATTTATAACTCTGCAGGTTTGTGAATTACAGTGCCCCTGAGCTCCTTTCTTCAACTCGCTTTCTTGTGACCTGGCCGCAACACCGCAGGATGGCTTCAGGCCCTAATCTGGTTCCGGCCAAGCATGCTGAGCCTTTGGTTAATTCCTCTTCCTGGTGGGAAATGAGAGTTAAATTTGCCCGTCCAGACACCTCCAGCTAGCCTCTCATTGGTTCTCGCTATTCCTGTTCATCTTCCGCAGAAATTGCAAACTGGGCCAAACAGGAGGTTAAAGGCGCTGACTCTCCAAGTGGGGAGAGTGTTAGTAAAGCGTCTGGAATGTTGCACCCGAGTACCAGGGGAGGAAAACTGAGACATCTTTGAACACGTCTCCCGTTCACATGGTTGATCATACTTGGGTTCCACATGCATGTTTTAGCTGAAGGAAGAATACCTTAAACCTGGAGAGTTGAGACCCGTGTAATGGGTACCATGCAATATGACTTCAAAGGGTCTTCATTTGCTCACCGAACCTCTCCAATCCTATCACTGCTGCGTTTATGCCCCTGTACACATGCTTGATTCTCTTTTGGAGACATAGCAATCCATAGGTTTTACGATACTTACTAGTCAGGTACATTCTTAGGCGTTTAATATGCGGTGTTGAGTCCATTTCGTTGAGCAAGGAGTAGCTCTTGTCTATTCCATATTTGACTTAAGGAACTTTATCTGTGCTCATTTCAATCTCTGGTTTTATGCAGCACCCCAACTCACCTTTACCCTTAAGCAAGCATAAGTTGTTTTTCTAAATTTGAGACCCTGTTCTGTTCTGTAATTCAGTTCCTGTGTAGCCAAGTTTCCATTCCGTGTATTACTGATATCTTATGATGTTTCTTTTTCTGTGTGACTTATTTCAGTTAGAATCATCATACCTGAATCCACTCATTGTGCTGCTAAGGGCCTGATGACATAGATTTCATTGCTGAGTGATATTGCTTTGTAAGTGAATACCACAACTTCTTTATCCATTTTTCACTTTCTGCGATGTTGAACTTGTACTGTAAACGAGGTTCTTGTAAACAGAGCCGTTCCAAACTTTGGGGTGGCTGTGTCTTTTTGATTTTAATTTCCCTAAGCTATAGGACCATAAGTGGAAGTGCCCTAGGCTCTGTTGCTTTGTTTTTTAGATGTTTCAGGAAACACCATACACTTCTCCCGAGTGTCTGTTGGCAATTTACATCCCGCCCATCAGCATAACAAGGCTCCCAGTTCTCCATGGCCTGTTGCCTTTCTGGATTTTACACTTTTTTCAGATGTCCCTTTTGACCGGGGGGAAGTGAGACTTCATTGTAGTACAGATTTCCTTTGCAAGCTTGCTTGGTTGGCCAAAAAGGGCGTATGCGTTTTTTCCTGAATATATTCAGGAAAAAACGCATACGCCCTTTTTGGCCAAGTGCATCATTGTGGACGTTCTGCCTCTTTTCCTATGCTTTCAATGCAATTCCAGTCTACCTCCTGAAATCGGTTTCCTGCAATTCTGCCCCGCTTTCAAGTCCTCTTGGCAGCCTTACTTCAGTCTATTTTTGGACGATAGCTGTCATTTATAACTCTGCAGGTTTGTGAATTACAGTGCCCCTGAGCTCCTTTCTTCAACTCGCTTTCTTGTGACCTGGCCGCAACACCGCAGGATGGCTTCAGGCCCTAATCTGGTTCCGGCCCGGCATGCTGAGCCTTTGGTTATTTCCTCTTCCTGGTGGGAAATGAGAGTTAAATTTGCCCGTCCAGACACCTCCAGCTAGCCTCTCATTGGTTCTCGCTATTCCTGTTCATCTTCCGCAGAAATTGCAAACTGGGCCAAACAGGAGGTTAAAGGCGCTGACTCTCCAAGTGGGGAGAGTGTTAGTAAAGCGTCTGGAATGTTGCACCCGAGTACCAGGGGAGGAAAACTGAGACATATTTGAACACGTCTCCCGTTCACATGGTTGATCATACTTGGGTTCCACATGCATGTTTTAGCTGAAGGAAGAATACCTTAAACCTGGAGAGTTGAGACCCGTGTAATGGGTACCATGCAATATGACTTCAAAGGGTCTTCATTTGCTCACCGAACCTCTCCAATCCTATCACTGCTGCGTTTATGCCCCTGTACACATGCTTGATTCTCTTTTGGAGACATAGCAATCCATAGGTTTTACGATACTTACTAGTCAGGTACATTCTTAGGCGTTTAATATGCGGTGTTGAGTCCATTTCGTTGAGCAAGGAGTAGCTCTTGTCTATTCCATATTTGACTTAAGGAACTTTATCTGTGCTCATTTCAATCTCTGGTTTTATGCAGCACCCCAACTCACCTTTACCCTTAAGCAAGCATAAGTTGTTTTTCTAAATTTGAGACCCTGTTCTGTTCTGTAATTCAGTTCCTGTGTAGCCAAGTTTCCATTCCGTGTATTACTGATATCTTATGATGTTTCTTTTTCTGTGTGACTTATTTCAGTTAGAATCATCATACCTGAATCCACTCATTGTGCTGCTAAGGGCCTGATGACATAGATTTCATTGCTGAGTGATATTGCTTTGTAAGTGAATACCACAACTTCTTTATCCATTTTTCACTTTCTGCGATGTTGAACTTGTACTGTAAACGAGGTTCTTGTAAACAGAGCCGTTCCAAACTTTGGGGTGGCTGTGTCTTTTTGATTTTAATTTCCCTAAGCTATAGGACCATAAGTGGAAGTGCCCTAGGCTCTGTTGCTTTGTTTTTTAGATGTTTCAGGAAACACCATACACTTCTCCCGAGTGTCTGTTGGCAATTTACATCCCGCCCATCAGCATAACAAGGCTCCCAGTTCTCCATGCCCTGTTGCCTTTCTGGATTTTACACTTTTTTCAGATGGCCCTTTTGACCGGGGGGAAGTGAGACTTCATTGTAGTGCAGATTTCCTTTGCAAGCTTGCTTGGTTGGCCAAAAAGGGCGTATGCGTTTTTTCCTGAATATATTCAGGAAAAAACGCATACGCCCTTTTTGGCCAAGTGCATCATTGTGGACGTTCTGCCTCTTTTCCTATGCTTTCAATGCAATTCCAGTCTACCTCCTGAAATCGGTTTCCTGCAATTCTGCCCCGCTTTCAAGTCCTCTTGGCAGCCTTACTTCAGTCTATTTTTGGACGATAGCTGTCATTTATAACTCTGCAGGTTTGTGAATTACAGTGCCCCTGAGCTCCTTTCTTCAACTCGCTTTCTTGTGACCTGGCCGCAACACCGCAGGATGGCTTCAGGCCCTAATCTGGTTCCGGTACGGCCCGCTGAGCCTTTGGTTATTTCCTCTTCCTGGTGGGAAATGAGAGTTAAATTTGCCCGTCCAGACACCTCCAGCTAGCCTCTCATTGGTTCTCGCTATTCCTGTTCATCTTCCGCAGAAATTGCAAACTGGGCCAAACAGGAGGTTAAAGGCGCTGACTCTCCAAGTGGGGAGAGTGTTAGTAAAGCGTCTGGAATGTTGCACCCGAGTACCAGGGGAGGAAAACTGAGACATATTTGAACACGTCTCCCGTTCACATGGTTGATCATACTTGGGTTCCACATGCATGTTTTAGCTGAAGGAAGAATACCTTAAACCTGGAGAGTTGAGACCCGTGTAATGGGTACCATGCAATATGACTTCAAAGGGTCTTCATTTGCTCACCGAACCTCTCCAATCCTATCACTGCTGCGTTTATGCCCCTGTACACATGCTTGATTCTCTTTTGGAGACATAGCAATCCATAGGTTTTACGATACTTACTAGTCAGGTACATTCTTAGGCGTTTAATATGCGGTGTTGAGTCCATTTCGTTGAGCAAGGAGTAGCTCTTGTCTATTCCATATTTGACTTAAGGAACTTTATCTGTGCTCATTTCAATCTCTGGTTTTATGCAGCACCCCAACTCACCTTTACCCTTAAGCAAGCATAAGTTGTTTTTCTAAATTTGAGACCCTGTTCTGTTCTGTAATTCAGTTCCTGTGTAGCCAAGTTTCCATTCCGTGTATTACTGATATCTTATGATGTTTCTTTTTCTGTGTGACTTATTTCAGTTAGAATCATCATACCTGAATCCACTCATTGTGCTGCTAAGGGCCTGATGACATAGATTTCATTGCTGAGTGATATTGCTTTGTAAGTGAATACCACAACTTCTTTATCCATTTTTCACTTTCTGCGATGTTGAACTTGTACTGTAAACGAGGTTCTTGTAAACAGAGCCGTTCCAAACTTTGGGGTGGCTGTGTCTTTTTGATTTTAATTTCCCTAAGCTATAGGACCATAAGTGGAAGTGCCCTAGGCTCTGTTGCTTTGTTTTTTAGATGTTTCAGGAAACACCATACACTTCTCCCGAGTGTCTGTTGGCAATTTACATCCCGCCCATCAGCATAACAAGGCTCCCAGTTCTCCATGCCCTGTTGCCTTTCTGGATTTTACACTTTTTTCAGATGGCCCTTTTGACCGGGGGGAAGTGAGACTTCATTGTAGTGCAGATTTCCTTTGCAAGCTTGCTTGGTTGGCCAAAAAGGGCGTATGCGTTTTTTCCTGAATATATTCAGGAAAAAACGCATACGCCCTTTTTGGCCAAGTGCATCATTGTGGACGTTCTGCCTCTTTTCCTATGCTTTCAATGCAATTCCAGTCTACCTCCTGAAATCGGTTTCCTGCAATTCTGCCCCGCTTTCAAGTCCTCTTGGCAGCCTTACTTCAGTCTATTTTTGGACGATAGCTGTCATTTATAACTCTGCAGGTTTGTGAATTACAGTGCCCCTGAGCTCCTTTCTTCAACTCGCTTTCTTGTGACCTGGCCGCAACACCGCAGGATGGCTTCAGGCCCTAATCTGGTTCCGGCCCGGCATGCTGAGCCTTTGGTTATTTCCTCTTCCTGGTGGGAAATGAGAGTTAAATTTGCCCGTCCAGACACCTCCAGCTAGCCTCTCATTGGTTCTCGCTATTCCTGTTCATCTTCCGCAGAAATTGCAAACTGGGCCAAACAGGAGGTTAAAGGCGCTGACTCTCCAAGTGGGGAGAGTGTTAGTAAAGCGTCTGGAATGTTGCACCCGAGTACCAGGGGAGGAAAACTGAGACATATTTGAACACGTCTCCCGTTCACATGGTTGATCATACTTGGGTTCCACATGCATGTTTTAGCTGAAGGAAGAATACCTTAAACCTGGAGAGTTGAGACCCGTGTAATGGGTACCATGCAATATGACTTCAAAGGGTCTTCATTTGCTCACCGAACCTCTCCAATCCTATCACTGCTGCGTTTATGCCCCTGTACACATGCTTGATTCTCTTTTGGAGACATAGCAATCCATAGGTTTTACGATACTTACTAGTCAGGTACATTCTTAGGCGTTTAATATGCGGTGTTGAGTCCATTTCGTTGAGCAAGGAGTAGCTCTTGTCTATTCCATATTTGACTTAAGGAACTTTATCTGTGCTCATTTCAATCTCTGGTTTTATGCAGCACCCCAACTCACCTTTACCCTTAAGCAAGCATAAGTTGGTTTTCTAAATTTGAGACCCTGTTCTGTTCGGTAATTCAGTTCCTGTGTAGCCAAGTTTACATTCCGTGTATTACTGATATCTTATGATGTTTCTTTTTCTGTGTGACTTATTTCAGTTAGAATCATCATACCTGAATCCACTCATTGTGCTGCTAAGGGCCTGATGACATAGATTTCATTGCTGAGTGATATTGCTTTGTAAGTGAATACCACAACTTCTTTATCCATTTTTCACTTTCTGCGATGTTGAACTTGTACTGTAAACGAGGTTCTTGTAAACAGAGCCGTTCCAAACTTTGGGGTGGCTGTGTCTTTTTGATTTTAATTTCCCTAAGCTATAGGACCATAAGTGGAAGTGCCCTAGGCTCTGTTGCTTTGTTTTTTAGATGTTTCAGGAAACACCATACACTTCTCCCGAGTGTCTGTTGGCAATTTACATCCCGCCCATCAGCATAATAAGGCTCCTAGTTCTCCATGCCCTGTTGCCTTTCTGGATTTTACACTTTTTTCAGATGGCCCTTTTGACCGGGGGGAAGTGAGACTTCATTGTAGTGCAGATTTCCTTTGCAAGCTTGCTTGGTTGGCCAAAAAGTGCGTATGCGTTTTTTCCTGAATATATTCAGGAAAAAACGCATACGCCCTTTTTGGCCAAGTGCATCATTGTGGACGTTCTGCCTCTTTTCCTATGCTTTCAATGCAATTCCAGTCTACCTCCTGAAATCGGTTTCCTGCAATTCTGCCCCGCTTTCAAGTCCTCTTGGCAGCCTTACTTCAGTCTATTTTTGGACGATAGCTGTCATTTATAACTCTGCAGGTTTGTGAATTACAGTGCCCCTGAGCTCCTTTCTTCAACTCGCTTTCTTGTGACCTGGCCGCAACACCGCAGGATGGCTTCAGGCCCTAATCTGGTTCCGGCCCGGCATGCTGAGCCTTTGGTTATTTCCTCTTCCTGGTGGGAAATGAGAGTTAAATTTGCCCGTCCAGACACCTCCAGCTAGCCTCTCATTGGTTCTCGCTATTCCTGTTCATCTTCCGCAGAAATTGCAAACTGGGCCAAACAGGAGGTGAAAGGCGCTGACTCTCCAAGTGGGGAGAGTGTTAGTAAAGCGTCTGGAATGTTGCACCCGAGTACCAGGGGAGGAAAACTGAGACATATTTGAACACGTCTCCCGTTCACATGGTTGATCATACTTGGGTTCCACATGCATGTTTTAGCTGAAGGAAGAATACCTTAAACCTGGAGAGTTGAGACCCGTGTAATGGGTACCATGCAATATGACTTCAAAGGGTCTTCATTTGCTCACCGAACCTCTCCAATCCTATCACTGCTGCGTTTATGCCCCTGTACACATGCTTGATTCTCTTTTGGAGACATAGCAATCCATAGGTTTTACGATACTTACTAGTCAGGTACATTCTTAGGCGTTTAATATGCGGTGTTGAGTCCATTTCGTTGAGCAAGGAGTAGCTCTTGTCTATTCCATATTTGACTTAAGGAACTTTATCTGTGCTCATTTCAATCTCTGGTTTTATGCAGCACCCCAACTCACCTTTACCCTTAAGCAAGCATAAGTTGGTTTTCTAAATTTGAGACCCTGTTCTGTTCTGTAATTCAGTTCCTGTGTAGCCAAGTTTACATTCCGTGTATTACTGATATCTTATGATGTTTCTTTTTCTGTGTGACTTATTTCAGTTAGAATCATCATACCTGAATCCACTCATTGTGATGCTAAGGGCCTGATGACATAGATTTCATTGCTGAGTGATATTGCTTTGTAAGTAAATACCACAACTTCTTTATCCATTTTTCACTTTCTGCGATGTTGAACTTGTACTGTAAACGAGGTTCTTGTAAACAGAGGCGTCCCAAACTTTGGGGTGGCTGTGTCTTTTTGATTTTAATTTCCCTAAGCTATAGGACCATAAGTGGCAGTGCCCTAGGCTCTGTTGCTTTGTTTTTTAGATGTTTCAGGAAACACCATACACTTCTCCCGAGTGTCTGTTGGCAATTTAATTCCCGCCCATCAGCATAACAAGGCTCCCAGTTGTCCATGGCCTGTCCTGCCTTTCTGGATTTTACACGTTTTTCAGATGGCCCTTTTGACCGGGGGGAAGTGAGACTTCATTGTAGTGCAGATTTCCTTTGCAAGCTTGCTTGGTTGGCCAAAAAGGGCGTATGCGTTTTTTCCTGAATATATTCAGGAAAAAACGCATACGCCCTTTTTGGCCAAGTGCATCATTGTGGACGTTCTGCCTCTTTTCCTATGCTTTCAATGCAATTCCAGTCTACCTCCTGAAATCGGTTTCCTGCAATTCTGCCCCGCTTTCAAGTCCTCTTGGCAGCCTTACTTCAGTCTATTTTTGGACGATAGCTGTCATTTATAACTCTGCAGGTTTGTGAATTACAGTGCCCCTGAGCTCCTTTCTTCAACTCGCTTTCTTGTGACCTGGCCGCAACACCGCAGGATGGCTTCAGGCCCTAATCTTGTTCCGGCCGGGCACGCTGAGCCTTTGGTTAATTCCTCTTCCTGGTGGGAAATGAGAGTTAAATTTGCCCGTCCAGACACCTCCAGCTAGCCTCTCATTGGTTCTCGCTATTCCTGTTCATCTTCCGCAGAAATTGCAAACTGGGCCAAACAGGAGGTTAAAGGGACTGACTCTCCAAGTGGGGAGAGTGTTAGTAAAGCGTCTGGAATGTTGCACCCGAGTACCAGGGGAGGAAAACTGAGACATATTTGAACATGTCTCCCGATCACATGGTTGATCATACTCTAGGTTCCACATGCATGTTTTAGCTGAAGGAAGAATACCTTAAACCTGGGTAGTTGAAACCCGTGGAATGGGTACCATGCAATATGACTTCAAAGGGTCTTCATTTGCTCACCGAACCTCTCCAATCCTATCACTGCTGCGTTTATGCCCCTGTACACATGCTTGATTCTCTTTCGGAGACATAGCAATCCATAGGTTTTAAGATACTTACAAGTCAGGTACATTCTTAGGCGTTTAATATGCGGTGTTGAGTCCATTTCGTTGAGCAAGGAGTAGCTCTTGTCTATTCCATATTTGGCTTAAGGAACTTTATCTGTGCTCATTTCAATCTCTGGTTTTATGCAGCACCCCAACTCACCTTTCCCCTTAAGCAAGCATAAGTTGTTTTTCTAAATTTGAGACCCTGTTCTGTTCTGTAATTCAGTTCCTGTGTAGCCAAGTTTCCATTCCGTGTATTACTGATATCTTATGATGTTTCTTTTTCTGTGTGACTTATTTCAGTTAGAATCATCATACCTGAATCCACTCATTGTGCTGCTAAGGGCCTGATGACATAGATTTCATTGCTGAGTGATATTGCTTTGTAAGTGAATACCACAAGTTCTTTATCCATTTTTCACTTTCTGCGATGTTGAACTTGTACTGTAAACGAGGTTCTTGTAAACAGAGCCGTTCCAAACTTTGGGGTGGCTGTGTCTTTTTGATTGTAATTTCCCTAAGCTATAGGACCATAAGTGGAAGTGCCCTAGGCTCTGTTGCTTTGTTTTTTAGATGTTTCAGGAAACACTATACACTTCTCCCAAGTGTCTGTTGGCAATTTACATCCCGCCCATCAGCATAACAAGGCTCCCAGTTCTCAATGGCCTGTTGCCTTTCTGGATTTTACACTTTTTTCAGATGGCCCTTTTGACCGGGGGGAAGTGAGACTTCATTGTAGTGCAGATTTCCTTTGCAAACTTGCTTTGTTGGCCAAAAAGGGCGTATGCGTTTTTTCCTGAATATATTCAGGAAACAACGCATATGCCCTTTTTGGCCAAGTGCATCATTGTGGACGTTCTGCCTCTTTTCCTATGCTTTCAATGCAATTCCAGTCTACCTCCTGAAATCGGTTTCCTGCAATTCTGCCCCGCTTTCAAGTCCTCTTGGCAGCCTTCCTTCAGTCTATTTTTGGACGATAGCTGTCATTTATAACTCTGCAGGTTTGTGAATTACAGTGCCCCTGAGCTCCTTTCTTCAACTCGCTTTCTTGTGACCTGGCCGCAACACCGCAGGATGGCTTCAGGCCCTAATCTGGTTCCGGCCCGGCACGCTGAGCCTTTGGTTAATTCCTCTTCCTGGTGGGAAATGAGAGTTAAATTTGCCCGTCCAGACACCTCCAGCTAGCCTCTCATTGGTTCTCGCTATTCCTGTTCATCTTCCGCAGAAATTGCAAACTGGGCCAAACAAGAGGTTAAAGGGACTGACTCTCCAAGTGGGGAGAGTGTTAGTAAAGCGTCTGGAATGTTGCACCCGAGTACCAGGGGAGGAAAACTGAGACATATTTGAACACGTCTCCCGATCACATGGTTGATCATACTCTAGGTTCCACATGCATGTTTTAGCTGAAGGAAGAATACCTTAAACCTGGGTAGTTGAAACCCGTGGAATGGGTACCATGCAATATGACTTCAAAGGGTCTTCATTTGCTCACCGAACCTCTCCAATCCTATCACTGCTGCGTTTATGCCCCTGTACACATGCTTGATTCTCTTTCGGAGACATAGCAATCCATAGGTTTTAAGATACTTACTAGTCAGGTACATTCTTAGGCGTTTAATATGCGGTGTTGAGTCCATTTCGTTGAGCAAGGAGTAGCTCTTGTCTATTCCATATTTGGCCTAAGGAACTTTATCTGTGCTCATTTCAATCTCTGGTTTTATGCAGCACCCCAACTCACCTTTACCCTTAAGCAAGCATAAGTTGGTTTTCTAAATTTGAGACCCTGTTCTGTTCTGTAATTCAGTTCCTGTGTAGCCAAGTTTCCATTCCGTGTATTACTGATATCTTATGATGTTTCTTTTTCTGTGTGACTTATTTCAGTTAGAATCATCATACCTGAATCCACTCATTGTGCTGCTAAGGGCCTGATGACACAGATTTCATTGCTGAGTGATATTGCTTTGTAAGTAAATACCACAACTTCTTTATCCATTTTTCACTTTCTGCGATGTTGAACTTGTACTGTAAACGAGGTTCTTGTAAACAGAGCCGTTCCAAACTTTGGGGTGGCTGTGTCTTTTTGATTTTAATTTCCCTAAGCTATAGGACCATAAGTGGAAGTGCCCTAGGCTCTGTTGCTTTGTTTTTTAGATGTTTCAGGAAACACCATACACTTCTCCCAAGTGTCTGTTGGCAATTTACATCCCGCCCATCAGCATAACAAGGCTCCCAGTTCTCAATGGCCTGTCCTGCCTTTCTGTATTTTACACTTTTTTCAGATGGACCTTTTGACCGGGGAGAAGTGAGACTTCATTGTAGTGCAGATTTCCTTTGCAAGTTTGCTTGGTTGGCCAAAAAGGGCGTATGCGTTTTTTCCTGAATATATTCAGGAAAAAACGCATACGCCCTTTTTGGCCAAGTGCATCATTGTGGACGTTCTGCCTCTTTTCCTATGCTTTCAATGCAATTCCAGTCTACCTCCTGAAATCGGTTTCCTGCAATTCTGCCCCGCTTTCAAGTCCTCTTGGCAGCCTTACTTCAGTCTATTTTTGGACGATAGCTGTCATTTATAACTCTGCAGGTTTGTGAATTACAGTGCCCCTGAGCTCCTTTCTTCAACTCGCTTTCTTTTGAGTTGGCCGCAGCACCGCAGGATGTCTTCAGGCTCTAATCTGGTTCTGGCACGGCACGCTGAGCGTTTGGTTATTTCCTCTTCCTGGTGGGAAATGAGAGTTAAATTTGCCCATCCAGACACCTCCAGCTAGTTTCTCATTGGTTCTCGCTATTCCTGTTCATCTTCCGCAGAAATTGCAAACAGGGCCAAACAGGAGGTTAAAGGGACTGACTCTCCAAGTGGGGAGAGTGTTAGTAAACCGTCTGGAATGTTGCACCCGAGTACCAGGGTACGAAAACTGAGACATATTTGAACACGTCTCCCGATCACATGGTTGATCATACTCTGGGTTCCACATGCATGTTTTAGCTGAAGGAAGAATACCTAAAACCTGGGTAGTTGAAACCCGTGAAATGGGTACCATGCAATATGACTTCAAAGGGTCTTCATTTGCTCACCGAACCTCTCCAATCCTATCACTGCTGCGTTTATGCCCCTGTACACATGCTTGATTCTCTTTCGGACACATAGCAATCCATAGGTTTTAAGATACTTACTAGTCAGGTACATTCTTAGGCGTTTAATATGCGGTGTTGAGTCCATTTCGTTGAGCAAGGAGTAGCTCTTGTCTATTCCATATTTGGCTTAAGGAACTTTATCTGTGCTCATTTCAATCTCTGGTTTTATGCAGCACCCCAACTCACCTTTACCCTTAAGCAAGCATAAGTTGGTTGTCTAAATTTGAGACCCTGTTCTGTTCTGTAATTCAGTTCCTGTGTAGCCAAGTTTACATTCCGTGTATTACTGATATCTTATGATGTTTCTTTTTCTGTGTGACTTATTTCAGTTAGAATCATCATACCTGAATCCACTCATTATGCTGCTACGGGCCTGATGACATAGATTTCATTGCTGAGTGATACTGCATTGTACGTTATTACCACAAGTTCTTTATCCATTTTTCACTTTCTGTGATAATGAACTTGTACGGTAAACGGGGTTCGTGTAAACGGAGGCGTCCCAAACTTTGGGGTGGCTGTGTCTTTTTGATTTTAATTTCCCTAAGCTATAGGACCATAAGTGGAAGTGCCCTAGGCTCTGTTGCTTTGTTTTTTAGATGTTTCAGGAAACACCATACACTTCTCCGGAGTGTCTGTTGGCAATTTACATCCCGCCAATCAGCATAACAAGGCTCCCAGTTCTCCATGGCCTGTCCTGCCTTTCTGGATTTTACACTTTTTTCAGATGGCCCTTTTGACCGGGGGGAAGTGAGACTTCATTGTAGTGCAGATTTCCTTTGCAAGCTTGCTTGGTTGGCCAAAAAGGGCGTATGCGTTTTTTCCTGAATATATTCAGGAAAAAACGCATACGCCCTTTTTGGCCAAGTGCATCATTGTGGACGTTCTGCCTCTTTTCCTATGCTTTCAATGCAATTCCAGTTTACCTACTGAAATCGGTTTCCTGCAATTCTGCCCCGCTTTCAAGTCCTCTTGGCAGCCTTACTTCAGTCTATTTTTGGACGATAGCTGTCATTTATAACTCTGCAGGTTTGTGAATTACAGTGCCCCTGAGCTCCTTTCTTCAACTCGCTTTCTTGTGAGCTGGCCGCAACACCGCAGGATGGCTTCAGGCCCTAATCTGGTTCCGGCACGGCACGCTGAGCCTTTGGTTAATTCCTCTTCCTGGTGGGAAATGAGAGTTAAATTTGCCCGTCCAGACACCTCCAGCTAGTCTCTCATTGGTTCTCGCTATTCCTGTTCATCTTCCGCAGAAATTGCAAACTGGGCCAAACAGGAGGTTAAAGGTGCTGACTCTCCAAGTGGGGAGAGTGTTAGTAAAGCGTCTGGAATGTTGCACCCGAGTACCAGGGTACGAAAACTGAGACATATTTGAACACGTCTCCCGATCACATGGTTGATCATACTCTGGGTTCCACATGCATGTTTTAGCTGAAGAAAGAATACCTAAAACTTTGGTAGTTGAAACCCGTGGAATGGGTACCATGCAATATGACTTCAAAGGGTCTTCATTTGCTCACCGAACCACTCCAATCCTATCACTGCTGCGTTTATGCCCCTGTACACATGCTTGATTCTCTTTCGGAGACATAGCAATCCATAGGTTTTAAGATACTTACTAGTCAGGTACATTCTTAGGCGTTTAATATGGGGTGTTGAGTCCATTTCGTTGAGCAAGGAGTAGCTCTTGTCTATTCCATATTTGGCTTAAGGAACTTTATCTGTGCTCATTTCAATCTCTGGTTTTATGCAGCACCCCAACTCACCTTTACCCTTAAGCAAGCATAAGTTGGTTTTCTAAATTTGAGACCCTGTTCTGTTCTGTAATTCAGTTCCTGTGTAGCCAAGTTTACATTCCGTGTATTACTGATATCTTATGATGTTTCTTTTTCTGTGTGACTTACTTCAGTTAGAATCATCATACCTGATCCACTCATTGTGCTGCTAAGGGCCTGATGACACAGATTTCATTGCTGAGTGATATTGCTTTGTAAGTAAATACCACAACTTCTTTATCCATTTTTCACTTTCTGCGATGTTGAACTTGTACTGTAAACGAGGTTCTTGTAAACAGAGCCGTTCCAAACTTTGGGGTGGCTGTGTCTTTTTGATTTTAATTTCCCTAAGCTATAGGACCATAAGTGGAAGTGCCCTAGGTTCTGTTGCTTTGTTTTTTACATGTTTCAGGAAACACCATACACTTCTCCCGAGTGGTTGTTGGCAATTTACATCCCGCCCATCAGCATAACAAGGCTCCCAGTTCTCCATGGCCTGTCCTGCCTTTCTGGATTTTACACTTTTTTCAGATGGCCCTTTTGACCGGGGGGAAGTGAGACTTCATTGTAGTGCAGATTTCCTTTGCAAGCTTGCTTGGTTGGCCAAAAAGGGCGTATGCGTTTTTTCCTGAATATATTCAGGAAAAAACGCATACGCCCTTTTTGGCCAAGTGCATCATTGTGGACGTTCTGCCTCTTTTCCTATGCTTTCAATGCAATTCCAGTCTACCTCCTGAAATCGGTTTCCTGCAATTCTGCCCCGCTTTCAAGTCCTCTTGGCAGCCTTACTTCAGTATATTTTTGGACGATAGCTGTCATTTATAACTCTGCAGGTTTGTGAATTACAGTGCCCCTGAGCTCCTTTGTTCAACTCGCTTTCTTTTGAGCTGGCTGCAACACCGCAGGATGGCTTCAGGCCCTAATCTGGTTCCGGTACGGCACGCTGAGCCTTTGGTTATTTCCTCTTCCTGGTGGGAAATTAGAGTTGAATTTGCCCGTCCAGACACCTCCAGCTAGCCTCTCATTGGTTCTCGCTATTCCTGTTCATCTTCCGCAGAAATTGCAAACTGGGCCAAACAGGAGGTTAAAGACGCTGACTCTCCAAGTGGGGAGAGTGTTAGTAAAGCGTCTGGAATGTTGCACCCGAGTACCAGGGGAGGAAAACTGAGACATATTTGAACACGTCTCCCGTTCACATGGTTGATCATACTTGGGTTCCACATGCATGTTTTAGCTGAAGGAAGAATACCTAAAACCTGGGTAGTTGAAACCCGTGGAATGGGTACCATGCAATATGACTTCAAAGGGTCTTCATTTGCTCACCGAACCTCTCCAATCCTATCACTGCTGCGTTTATGCCCCTGTACACACGCTTGATTCTCTTTTGGAGACATAGCAATCCATAGGTTTTAAGATACTTACTAGTCAGGTACATTCTTAGGCGTTTAATATGGGGTGTTGAGTCCATTTCGTTGAGCAAGGAGTAGCTCTTGTCTATTCCATATTTGGCTTAAGGAACTTTATCTGTGCTCATTTCAATCTCTGGTTTTATGCAGCACCCCAACTCACCTTTACCCTTAAGCAAGCATAAGTTGGTTTTCTAAATTTGAGACACTGTTCTGTTTTGGAATTCAGTTCCTGTGTAGCCAAGTTTACATTCCGTGTATTAGTGATATCTTATGATGTTTCTTTTTCTGTGTGACTTATTTCAGTTAGAATCATCGTACCTGAATCCACTCATTGTGCTGCTAAGGGCCTGATGACACAGATTTCATTGCTGAGTGATATTGCTTTGTAAGTAAATACCACAACTTCTTTATCCATTTTTCACTTTCTGCGATGTTGAACTTGTACTGTAAACGAGGTTCTTGTAAACAGAGCCGTTCCAAACTTTGGGGTGGCTGTGTCTTTTTGATTTTAATTTCCCTAAGCTATAGGACCATAAGTGGAAGTGCCCTAGGTTCTGTTGCTTTGTTTTTTACATGTTTCAGGAAACACCATACACTTCTCCCGAGTGGTTGTTGGCAATTTACATCCCGCCCATCAGCATAACAAGGCTCCCAGTTCTCCATGGCCTGTCTTGTCTTTCTGGATTTTACACTTTTTTCAGATGGCCCTTTTGACCGGGGGGAAGTGAGACTTCATTGTAGTGCAGATTTCCTTTGCAAGCTTGCTTGGTTGGCCAAAAAGGGCGTATGCGTTTTTTCCTGAATATATTCAGGAAAAAGCGCATACGCCCTTTTTGGCCAAGTGCATCATTGTGGACGTTCTGCCTCTTTTCCTATGCTTTCAATGCAATTCCAGTCTACCTCCTGAAATCGGTTTCCTGCAATTCTGCCCCGCTTTCAAGTCCTCTTGGCAGCCTTACTTCAGTCTATTTTTGGACGATAGCTGTCATTTATAACTCTGCAGGTTTGTGAATTACAGTGCCCCTGAGCTCCTTTCTTCAACTCGCTTTCTTGTGACCTGGCCGCAACACCGCAGGATGGCTTCAGGCCCTAATCTGGTTCTGGCACGGCACGCTGAGCCTTTGGTTAATTCCTCTTCCTGGTGGGAAATGTGAGTTAAATTTGCCCGTCCAGACACCTCCAGCTAGCCTCTCATTGGTTCTCGCTATTCCTGTTCATCTTCCGCAGAAATTGCCAACTGGGCCAAACAGGAGGTTAAAGGGACTGACTCTCCAAGTCGGGAGAGTGTTAGTAAAGCGTCTGGAATGTTGCACCCGAGTACCAGGGGAGGAAAACTGAGACATATTTGAACACGTCTCCCGATCACATGGTTGATCATACTCTAGGTTCCACATGCATGTTTTAGCTGAAGGAAGAATACCTTAAACCTGGAGAGTTGAGACCCGTGTAATGCGTACCATGCAATATGACTTCAAAGGGTCTTCATTTGCTCACCGAACCTCTCCAATCCTATCACTGCTGCGTTTATGCCCCTGTACACATGCTTGATTCTCTTTTGGAGACATAGCAATCCATAGGTTTTCCGATACTTATTAGTCAGTTACATTCTTAGGCGTTTAATATGCGGTGTTGAGTCCATTTCGTTGAGCAAGGAGTAGCTCTTGTCTATTCCATATTTGACTTAAGGAACTTTATCTGTGCTCATTTCAATCTCTGGTTTTATGCAGCACCCCAACTCACCTTTACCCTTAAGCAAGCATAAGTTGGTTTTCTAAATTTGAGACCCTGTTCTGTTCTGTAATTCAGTTCCTGTGTAGCCAAGTTTACATTCCGTGTATTACTGATATCTTATGATGTTTCTTTTCTGTGTGACTTATTTCAGTTAGAATCATCATACCTGAATCCACTCATTGTGCTGCTACGGGCCTGATGACACAGATTTCATTGCTGAGTGATATTGCTTTGTAAGTAAATACCACAACTTCTTTATCCATTTTTCACTTTCTGCGATGTTGAACTTGTACTGTAAACGAGGTTCTTGTAAACAGAGCTGTTCGAAAGTTTGGGGTGGCTGTGTCTTTTTGATTTTAATTTCCCTAAGCTATAGGACCATAAGTGGCAGTGCCCTAGGCTCTGTTGCTTTGTTTTTTAGATGTTTCAGGAAACACCATACACATCTCCCGAGTGTCTGTTGGCAATTTACATCCCGCCCATCAGCATAACAAGGCTCCCAGTTGTCCATGGCCTGTCCTGCCTTTCTGGATTTTACACTTTTTTCAGATGGCCCTTTTGACCGGGGGGAAGTGAGACTTCATTGTAGTGCAGATTTCCTTTGCAAGCTTGCTTGGTTGGCCAAAAAGGGCGTATGCGTTTTTTCCTGAATATATTCAGGAAAAAACGCATACGCCCTTTTTGGCCAAGTGCATCATTGTGGACGTTCTGCCTCTTTTCCTATGCTTTCAATGCAATTCCAGTCTACCTCCTGAAATCGGTTTCCTGCAATTCTGCCCCGCTTTCAAGTCCTCTTGGCAGCCTTACTTCAGTCTATTTTTGGACGATAGCTGTCATTTATAACTCTGCAGGTTTGTGAATTACAGTGCCCCTGAGCTCCTTTCTTCAACTCGCTTTCTTGTGACCTGGCCGCAACACCGCAGGATGGCTTCAGGCCCTAATCTGGTTCCGGCACGGCACGCTGAGCCTTTGGTTAATTCCTCTTCCTGGTGGGAAATGAGAGTTAAATTTGCCCGTCCAGACACCTCCAGCTAGCCTCTCATTGGTTCTCGCTATTCCTGTTCATCTTCCGCAGAAATTGCAAACTGGGCCAAACAGGAGGTTAAAGGCTCTGACTCTCCAAGTGGGGAGAGTGTTAGTAAAGCGTCTGGAATGTTGCACCCGTGTACCAGGGGAGGAAAACTGAGACATATTTGAACACGTCTCCCGTTCACATGGTTGATCATACTCTGGGTTCCACATGCATGTTTTAGCTGAAGGAAGAATACCTTAAACCTGGGTAGTTGAGACCCGTGGAATGGGTACCATGCAATATGACTTCAAAGGGTCTTCATTTGCTCACCGAACCTCTCCAATCCTATCACTGCTGCGTTTATGCCCCTGTACACACGCTTGATTCTCTTTTGGAGACATAGCAATCCATAGGTTTTAAGATACTTACTAGTCAGGTACATTCTTAGGCGTTTAATATGGGGTGTTGAGTCCATTTCGTTGAGCAAGGAGTAGCTCTTGTCTATTCCATATTTGGCTTAAGGAACTTTATCTGTGCTCATTTCAATCTCTGGTTTCATGCAGCACCCCAACTCACCTTTCCCCTTAAGCAAGCATAAGTTGGTTTTCTAAATTTGAGACCCTGTTCTGTTTTGGAATGCAGTTCCTGTGTAGCCAAGTTTACATTCCGTGTATTACTGATATCTTATGATGTTTCTTTTTCTGTGTGACTTATTTCAGTTAGAATCATCGTACCTTAATCCACTCATTATGCTGCTACGGGCCTGATGACATAGATTTCATTGCTGAGTGATACTGCATTGTACATAAGTACCACAAGTTCTTTATCCATTTTTCACTTTCTGTGATATTGAACTTGTATGGTAAACGAGGTTCTTGTAAACGGAGGCGTCCCAAACTTTGGGGTGGCTGTGTCTTTTTGATTTTAATTTCCGTAAGCTATAGGACCATAAGTGGAAGTGCCCTAGGCTCTGTTGCTTTGTTTTTTAGATGTTTCAGGAAACACCATACACTTCTCCCGAGTGTCTGTTGGCAATTTACATCCCGCCCATCAGCATAACAAGGCTCCCAGTTCTCCATGGCCTGTCCTGCCTTTCTGGATTTTACAGTTTTTTCAGATGGCCCTTTTGCCCGGGGGGAAGTGAGACTTCATTGTAGTGCAGATTTCCTTTGCAAGCTTGCTTGGTTGGCCAAGAAGGGCGTATGCGTTTTTTCCTGAATATATTCAGGAAAAAACGCATACGCCCTTTTTGGCCAAGTGCATCATTGTGGACGTTCTGCCTCTTTTCCTATGCTTTCAATGCAATTCCAGTCTACCTCCTGAAATCGGTTTCCTGCAATTCTGCCCTGCTTTCAAGTCCTCTTGGCAGCCTTACTTCAGTCTATTTTTGGACGATAGCTGTCATTTATAACTCTGCAGGTTTGTGAATTACAGTGCCCCTGAGCTCCTTTCTTCAACTCGTTTTCTTTTGAGCTGGCCGTAACACCGCAGGATGGCTTCAGGCCCTAATCTGGTTCCGGCACGGCACGCTGAGCCTTTGGTTAATTCGTCTTCCTGGTGGGAAATGAGAGGTAAGTTTGCCCGTCCAGACACCGCCAGCTAGCCTCTCATTGGTTCTCGCTATTCCTGTTCATCTTCCGCAGAAATTGCAAACTGGGCCAAACAGGAGGTTAAAGGGACTGACTCTCCAAGTCGGGAGAGTGTTAGTAAAGCTTCTGGAATGTTGCACCCGAGTACCAGGGTACGAAAACTGAGACATATTTGAACACATCTCCCGATCACATGGTTGATCATACTCTAGGTTCCACATGCATGTTTTAGCTGAAGGAAGAATACCTTAAACCTGGGTAGTTGAAACCCGTGGAATGGGTACCATGCAATATGACTTCAAAGGGTCTTCATTTGCTCACCGAACCTCTCCAATCCTATCACTCCTGCGTTTATGCCCCTGTACACATGCTTGATTCTCTTTCGGAGACATAGCAATCCATAGGTTTTAAGATACTTACTAGTCAGGTACATTCTTAGGCGTTTAATATGCGGTGTTGAGACCATTTCGTTGAGCAAGGAGTAGCTCTTGTCTATTCCATATTTGACTTAAGGAACTTTATCTGTGCTCATTTCAATCTCTGGTTTTATGCAGCACCCCAACTCACCTTTCCTCTTAAGCAAGCATAAGTTGGTTTTCTAAATTTGAGACCCTGTTCTGTTCTGGAATGCAGTTCCTGTGTAGCCAAGTTTACATTCCGTGTATTACTGATATCTTATGATGTTTCTTTTTCTGTGTGACTTACTTCAGTTAGAATCATCATACCTCAATCCACTCATTGTGCTGCTAAGGGCCTGATGACACAGATTTCATTGCTGAGTGATATTGCTTTGTAAGTAAATACCACAACTTCTTTATCCATTTTTCACGTTCTGCGATGTTGAACTTGTACTGTAAACGAGGTTCTTGTAAACAGAGGCGTCCCAAACTTTGGGGTGGCTGTGTGTTTTTGATTTTAATTTCCCTAAGCTATAGGACCATAAGTGGCAGTGCCCTAGGCTCTGTTGCTTTGTTTTTTAGATGTTTCAGGAAACACCATATACTTCTCCCGAGTGTCTGTTGGCAATTTACATCCCACCCATCAGCATAACAAGGCTCCCAGTTCTCCATGGCCTGTCCTGCCTTTCTGGATTTTACACTTTTTTCAGATGGCCCTTTTGACCGGGGGGAAGTGAGACTTCATTGTAGTGCAGATTTCCTTTGCAAGCTTGCTTGGTTGGCCAAAAAGGGCGTATGCGTTTTTTCCTGAATATATTCAGCAAAAAACGCATACGCCCTTTTTGGCCAAGTGCATCATTGTGGACGTTCTGCCTCTTTTCCTATGCTTTCAATGCAATTCCAGTCTACCTCCTGAAATCGGTTTCCTGCAATTCTGCCCCGTTTTCAAGTCCTCTTGGCAGCCTTACTTCAGTCTATTTTTGGACGATAGCTGTCATTTATAACTCTGCAGGTTTGTGAATTACAGTGCCCCTGGGCTCCTTTCTTCTACTCGCTTTCTTTTGAGCTGGCCGCAACACCGCAGGATGGCTTCAGGCCCTAATCTGGTTCCGGTACGGCACGCTGAGCCTTTGGTTATTTCCTCTTCCTGGTGGGAAATGAGAGTTAAATTTGCCCGTCCAGACACCTCCAGCTAGCCTCTCATTGGTTCTCGCTATTCCTGTTCATCTTCCGCAGAAGTTGCAAACTGGGCCAAACAGGAGGTTAAAGGCGCTGACTCTCCAAGTGGGGAGAGTGTTAGTAAAGCGTCTGGAATGTTGCACCCGAGTACCAGGGGAGGAAAACTGAGACATATTTGAACATGTCTCCCGTTCACATGGTTGATCATACTTGGGTTCCACATGCATGTTTTAGCTGAAGGAAGAATACCTTAAACCTGGAGAGTTGAGACCCGTGGAATGGGTACCATGCAATATGACTTCAAAGGGTCTTCATTTGCTCACCGAACCTCTCCAATCCTATCACTGCTGCGTTTATGCCCCTGTACACATGCTTGATTCTCTTTTGGAGACATAGCAATCCATAGGTTTTAAGATACTTACTAGTCAGGTACATTCTTAGGCGTTTAATATGGGGTGTTGAGTCCATTTCGTTGAGCAAGGAGTAGCTCTTGTCTATTCCATATTTGGCTTAAGGAACTTTATCTGTACTCATTTCAATCTCTGGTTTTATGCAGCACCCCAACTCACCTTTACCCTTAAGCAAGCATAAGTTGCTTTTCTAAATTTGAGACACTGTTCTGTTTTGGAATTCAGTTCCTGTGTAGCCAAGTTTACATTCCGTGTATTAGTGATATCTTATGATGTTTCTTTTTCTGTGTGACTTATTTCAGTTAGAATCATCGTACCTGAATCCACTCATTGTGCTGCTAAGGGCCTGATGACACAGATTTCATTGCTGAGTGATATTGCTTTGTAAGTAAATACCACAACTTCTTTATCCATTTTTCACTTTCTGCGATGTTGAACTTGTACTGTAAACGAGGTTCTTGTAAACAGAGCCATTCCAAACTTTGGGGTGGCTGTGTCTTTTTGATTTTAATTTCCCTAAGCTATAGGACCATAAGTGGAAGTGCCCTAGGTTCTGTTGCTTTGTTTTTTAGATCTTGCAGGAAACACCATACACTTCTCCCGAGTGGTTGTTGGCAATTTACATCCCACCCATCAGCATAACAAGGCTCCCAGTTCTCCATGGCCTGTCTTGTCTTTCTGGATTTTACACTTTTTTCAGATGGCCCTTTTGACCGGGGGGAAGTGAGACTTCATTGTAGTGCAGATTTCCTTTGCAAGCCCGCTTGGTTGGCCAAAAAGGGCGTATGCGTTTTTTCCTGAATATATTCAGGAAAAAACGCATACGCCCTTTTTGGCCAAGTGCATCATTGTGGACGTTCTGCCTCTTTTCCTATGCTTTCAATGCAATTCCAGTCTACCTCCTGAAATCGGTTTCCTGCAATTCTGCCCCGCATTCAAGTCCTCTTGGCAGCCTTACTTCAGTCTATTTTTGGACGATAGCTATCATTTATAAGTCTGCAGGTTTGTGAATTACAGTGCCCCTGAGCTCCTTTCTTCAACTCGCTTTCTTGTGACCTGGCCGCAACACCGCAGGATGGCTTCATGCCCTAATCTGGTTCTGGCACGGCACGCTGAGCCTTTGGTTAATTCCTCTTCCTGGTGAGAAATGAGAGTTAAATTTGCCCGTCCAGACACCTCCAGCTAGCCTCTCATTGGTTCTCGCTATTCCTGTTCATCTTCCGCAGAAATTGCAAACTGGGCCAAACAGGAGGTTAAAGGCGCTGACTCTCCAAGTGGGGAGAGTGTTAGTAAAGCGTCTGGAATGTTGCACCCGAGTACCAGGGGAGGAAAACTGAGACATATTTGAACACGTCTCCCGTTCACATGGTTGATCATACTTGGGTTCCACATGCATGTTTTAGCTGAAGGAAGAATACCTTAAACCTGGAGAGTTGAGACCCGTGTAATGGGTACCATGCAATATGACTTTAAAGGGTCTTCATTTGCTCACTGAACCTCTCCAATCCTATCACTGCTGCGTTTATGCCCCTGTACACACGCTTGATTCTCTTTTGGAGACATAGCAATCCATAGGTTTTAAGATACTTACTAGTCAGGTACATTCTTAGGCGTTTAATATGGGGTGTTGAGTCCATTTCGTTGAGCAAGGAGTAGCTCTTGTCTATTCCATATTTGGCTTAAGGAACTTTATCTGTGCTCATTTCAATCTCTGGTTTTATGCAGCACCCCAACTCACCTTTACCCTTAAGCAAGCATAAGTTGGTTTTCTAAATTTGAGACACTGTTCTGTTTTGGAATTCAGTTCCTGTGTAGCCAAGTTTACATTCCGTGTATTAGTGATATCTTATGATGTTTCTTTTTCTGTGTGACTTATTTCAGTTAGAATCATCGTACCTGAATCCACTCATTGTGCTGCTAAGGGCCTGATGACACAGATTTCATTGCTGAGTGATATTGCTTTGTAAGTAAATACCACAACTTCTTTATCCATTTTTCACTTTCTGCGATGTTGAACTTGTACTGTAAACGAGGTTCTTGTAAACAGAGCCGTTCCAAACTTTGGGGTGGCTGTGTCTTTTTGATTTTAATTTCCCTAAGCTATAGGACCATAAGTGGAAGTGCCCTAGGTTCTGTTGCTTTGTTTTTTACATGTTTCAGGAAACACCATACACTTCTCCCGAGTGGTTGTTGGCAATTTACATCCCGCCCATCAGCATAACAAGGCTCCCAGTTCTCCATGGCCTGTCTTGTCTTTCTGGATTTTACACTTTTTTCAGATGGCCCATTTGACCGGGGGGAAGTGAGACTTCATTGTAGTGCAGATTTCCTTTGCAAGCTTGCTTGGTTGGCCAAAAAGGGCGTATGCGTTTTTTCCTGAATATATTCAGGAAAAAACGCATACGCCCTTTTTGGCCAAGTGCATCATTGTGGACGTTCTGCCTCTTTTCCTATGCTTTCAATGCAATTCCAGTCTACCTCCTGAAATCGGTTTCCTGCAATTCTGCCCCGCTTTCAAGTCCTCTTGGCAGCCTTACTTCAGTCTATTTTTGGACGATAGCTGTCATTTATAAGTCTGCAGGTTTGTGAATTACAGTGCCCCTGAGCTCCTTTCTTCAACTCGCTTTCTTGTGACCTGGCCGCAACACCGCAGGATGGCTTCAGGCCCTAATCTTGTTCTGGCACGGCACGCTGAGCCTTTGGTTAATTCCTCTTCCTGGTGGGAAATGTGAGTTAAATTTGCCCGTCCAGACACCTCCAGCTAGCCTCTCATTGGTTCTCGCTATTCCTGTTCATCTTCCGCAGAAATTGCAAACTGGGCCAAACAGGAGGTTAAAGGGACTGACTCTCCAAGTCGGGAGAGTGTTAGTAAAGCGTCTGGAATGTTGCACCCGAGTACCAGGGGAGGAAAACTGAGACATATTTGAACACGTCTCCCGATCACATGGTTGATCATACTCTAGGTTCCACATGCATGTTTTAGCTGAAGGAAGAATACCTTAAACCTGGAGAGTTGAGACTCGTGTAATGCGTACCATGCAATGTGACTTCAAAGGGTCTTCATTTGCTCACCGAACCTCTCCAATCCTATCACTGCTGCGTTTATGCCCCTGTACACACGCTTGATTCTCTTTTGGAGACATAGCAATCCATAGGTTTTCCGATACTTACTAGTCAGTTACATTCTTAGGCGTTTAATATGCGGTGTTGAGTCCATTTCGTTGAGCAAGGAGTAGCTCTTGTCTATTCCATATTTGACTTAAGGAACTTTATCTGTGCTCATTTCAATCTCTGGTTTTATGCAGCACCCCAACTCACCTTTCCCCTTAAGCAAGCATAAGTTGGTTTTCTAAATTTGAGACCCTGTTCTGTTCTGTAATTCAGTTCCTGTGTAGCCAAGTTTACATTCCGTGTATTACTGATATCTTATGATGTTTCTTTTCTGTGTGACTTATTTCAGTTAGAATCATCATACCTGAATCCACTCATTGTGCTGCTACGGGCCTGATGACACAGATTTCATTGCTGAGTGATATTGCTTTGTAAGTAAATACCACAACTTCTTTATCCATTTTTCACTTTCTGCGATGTTGAACTTGTACTGTAAACGAGGTTCTTGTAAACAGAGCTGTTCGAAAGTTTGGGGTGGCTGTGTCTTTTTGATTTTAATTTCCCTAAGCTATAGGACCATAAGTGGCAGTGCCCTAGGCTCTGTTGCTTTGTTTTTTAGATGTTTCAGGAAACACCATACACTTCTCCCGAGTGTCTGTTGGCAATTTACATCCCGCCCATCAGCATAACAAGGCTCCCAGTTGTCCATGGCCTGTCCTGCCTTTCTGGATTTTACACTTTTTTCAGATGGCCCTTTTGACCGGGGGGAAGTGAGACTTCATTGTAGTGCAGATTTCCTTTGCAAGCTTGCTTGGTTGGCCAAAAAGGGCGTATGCGTTTTTTCCTGAATATATTCAGGAAAAAACGCATACGCCCTTTTTGGCCAAGTGCATCATTGTGGACGTTCTGCCTCTTTTCCTATGCTTTCAATGCAATTCCAGTCTACCTCCTGAAATCGGTTTCCTGCAATTCTGCCCTGCTTTCAAGTCCTCTTGGCAGCCTTACTTCAGTCTATTTTTGGACGATAGCTGTCATTTATAACTCTGCAGGTTTGTGAATTACAGTGCCCCTGAGCTCCTTTCTTCAACTCGTTTTCTTTTGAGCTGGCCGTAACACCGCAGGATGGCTTCAGGCCCTAATCTGGTTCCGGCACGGCACGCTGAGCCTTTGGTTAATTCGTCTTCCTGGTGGGAAATGAGAGGTAAATTTGCCCGTCCAGACACCGCCAGCTAGCCTCTCATTGGTTCTCGCTATTCCTGTTCATCTTCCGCAGAAATTGCAAACTGGGCCAAACAGGAGGTTAAAGGGACTGACTCTCCAAGTCGGGAGAGTGTTAGTAAAGCTTCTGGAATGTTGCACCCGAGTACCAGGGTACGAAAACTGAGACATATTTGAACACATCTCCCGATCACATGGTTGATCATACTCTAGGTTCCACATGCATGTTTTAGCTGAAGGAAGAATACCTTAAACCTGGGTAGTTGAAACCCGTGGAATGGGTACCATGCAATATGACTTCAAAGGGTCTTCATTTGCTCACCGAACCTCTCCAATCCTATCACTGCTGCGTTTATGCCCCTGTACACATGCTTGATTCTCTTTCGGAGACATAGCAATCCATAGGTTTTAAGATACTTACTAGTCAGGTACATTCTTAGGCGTTTAATATGCGGTGTTGAGACCATTTCGTTGAGCAAGGAGTAGCTCTTGTCTATTCCATATTTGACTTAAGGAACTTTATCTGTGCTCATTTCAATCTCTGGTTTTATGCAGCACCCCAACTCACCTTTCCTCTTAAGCAAGCATAAGTTGGTTTTCTAAATTTGAGACCCTGTTCTGTTCTGGAATGCAGTTCCTGTGTAGCCAAGTTTACATTCCGTGTATTACTGATATCTTATGATGTTTCTTTTTCTGTGTGACTTACTTCAGTTAGAATCATCATACATCAATCCACTCATTGTGCTGCTAAGGGCCTGATGACACAGATTTCATTGCTGAGTGATATTGCTTTGTAAGTAAATACCACAACTTCTTTATCCATTTTTCACGTTCTGCGATGTTGAACTTGTACTGTAAACGAGGTTCTTGTAAACAGAGGCGTCCCAAACTTTGGGGTGGCTGTGTGTTTTTGATTTTAATTTCCCTAAGCTATAGGACCATAAGTGGCAGTGCCCTAGGCTCTGTTGCTTTGTTTTTTAGATGTTTCAGGAAACACCATATACTTCTCCCCAGTGTCTGTTGGCAATTTACATCCCACCCATCAGCATAACAAGGCTCCCAGTTCTCCATGTCCTGTCCTGCCTTTCTGGATTTTACACTTTTTTCAGATGGCCCTTTTGACCGGGGGGAAGTGAGACTTCATTGTAGTGCAGATTTCCTTTGCAAGCTTGCTTGGTTGGCCAAAAAGGGCGTATGCGTTTTTTCCTGAATATATTCAGCAAAAAACGCATACGCCCTTTTTGGCCAAGTGCATCATTGTGGACGTTCTGCCTCTTTTCCTATGCTTTCAATGCAATTCCAGTCTACCTCCTGAAATCGGTTTCCTGCAATTCTGCCCCGTTTTCAAGTCCTCTTGGCAGCCTTACTTCAGTCTATTTTTGGACGATAGCTGTCATTTATAACTCTGCAGGTTTGTGAATTAAGTGCCCCTGGGCTCCTTTCTTCTACTCGCTTTCTTTTGAGCTGGCCGCAACACCGCAGGATGGCTTCAGGCCCTAATCTGGTTCCGGTACGGCACGATGAGCCTTTGGTTATTTCCTCTTCCTGGTGGGAAATGAGAGTTAAATTTGCCCGTCCAGACACCTCCAGCTAGCCTCTCATTGGTTCTCGCTATTCCTGTTCATCTTCCGCAGAAATTGCAAACTGGGCCAAACAGGAGGTTAAAGGCGCTGACTCTCCAAGTGGGGAGAGTGTTAGTAAAGCGTCTGGAATGTTGCACCCGAGTACCAGGGGAGGAAAACTGAGACATATTTGAACACGTCTCCCGTTCACATGGTTGATCATACTTGGGTTCCACATGCATGTTTTAGCTGAAGGAAGAATACCTTAAACCTGGAGAGTTGAGACCCGTGGAATGGGTACCATGCAATATGACTTCAAAGGGTCTTCATTTGCTCACCGAACCTCTCCAATCCTATCACTGCTGCGTTTATGCCCCTGTACACATGCTTGATTCTCTTTTGGAGACATAGCAATCCATAGGTTTTAAGATACTTACTAGTCAGGTACATTCTTAGGCGTTTAATATGGGGTGTTGAGTCCATTTCGTTGAGCAAGGAGTAGCTCTTGTCTATTCCATATTTGGCTTAAGGAACTTTATCTGTGCTCATTTCAATCTCTGGTTTTATGCAGCACCCCAACTCACCTTTACCCTTAAGCAAGCATAAGTTGCTTTTCTAAATTTGAGACACTGTTCTGTTTTGGAATTCAGTTCCTGTGTAGCCAAGTTTACATTCCGTGTATTAGTGATATCTTATGATGTTTCTTTTTCTGTGTGACTTATTTCAGTTAGAATCATCGTACCTGAATCCACTCATTGTGCTGCTAAGGGCCTGATGACACAGATTTCATTGCTGAGTGATATTGCTTTGTAAGTAAATACCACAACTTCTTTATCCATTTTTCACTTTCTGCGATGTTGAACTTGTACTGTAAACGAGGTTCTTGTAAACAGAGCCATTCCAAACTTTGGGGTGGCTGTGTCTTTTTGATTTTAATTTCCCTAAGCTATAGGACCATAAGTGGAAGTGCCCTAGGTTCTGTTGCTTTGTTTTTTAGATGTTGCAGGAAACACCATACACTTCTCCCGAGTGGTTGTTGGCAATTTACATCCCACCCATCAGCATAACAGGGCTCCCAGTTCTCCATGGCCTGTCTTGTCTTTCTGGATTTTACACTTTTTTCAGATGGCCCTTTTGACCGGGGGGAAGTGAGACTTCATTGTAGTGCAGATTTCCTTTGCAAGCCCGCTTGGTTGGCCAAAAAGGGCGTATGCGTTTTTTCCTGTATATATTCAGGAAAAAACGCATACGCCCTTTTTGGCCAAGTGCATCATTGTGGACGTTCTGCCTCTTTTCCTATGCTTTCAATGCAATTCCAGTCTACCTCCTGAAATCGGTTTCCTGCAATTCTGCCCCGCATTCAAGTCCTCTTGGCAGCCTTACTTCAGTCTATTTTTGGACGATAGCTATCATTTATAAGTCTGCAGGTTTGTGAATTACAGTGCCCCTGAGCTCCTTTCTTCAACTCGCTTTCTTGTGACCTGGCCGCAACACCGCAGGATGGCTTCATGCCCTAATCTGGTTCCGGCACGGCACGCTGAGCCTTTGGTTAATTCCTCTTCCTGGTGAGAAATGAGAGTTAAATTTGCCCGTCCAGACACCTCCAGCTAGCCTCTCATTGGTTCTCGCTATTCCTGTTCATCTTCCGCAGAAATTGCAAACTGGGCCAAACAGGAGGTTAAAGGCGCTGACTCTCCAAGTGGGGAGAGTGTTAGTAAAGCGTCTGGAATGTTGCACCCGAGTACCAGGGGAGGAAAACTGAGACATATTTGAACACGTCTCCCGTTCACATGGTTGATCATACTTGGGTTCCACATGCATGTTTTAGCTGAAGGAAGAATACCTTAAACCTGGAGAGTTGAGACCCGTGTAATGGGTACCATGCAATATGACTTTAAAGGGTCTTCATTTGCTCACTGAACCTCTCCAATCCTATCACTGCTGCGTTTATGCCCCTGTACACACGCTTGATTCTCTTTTGGAGACATAGCAATCCATAGGTTTTAAGATACTTACTAGTCAGGTACATTCTTAGGCGTTTAATATGGGGTGTTGAGTCCATTTCGTTGAGCAAGGAGTAGCTCTTGTCTATTCCATATTTGGCTTAAGGAACTTTATCTGTGCTCATTTCAATCTCTGGTTTTATGCAGCACCCCAACTCACCTTTACCCTTAAGCAAGCATAAGTTGGTTTTCTAAATTTGAGACACTGTTCTGTTTTGGAATTCAGTTCCTGTGTAGCCAAGTTTACATTCCGTGTATTAGTGATATCTTATGATGTTTCTTTTTCTGTGTGACTTATTTCAGTTAGAATCATCGTACCTGAATCCACTCATTGTGCTGCTAAGGGCCTGATGACACAGATTTCATTGCTGAGTGATATTGCTTTGTAAGTAAATACCACAACTTCTTTATCCATTTTTCACTTTCTGCGATGTTGAACTTGTACTGTAAACGAGGTTCTTGTAAACAGAGCCGTTCCAAACTTTGGGGTGGCTGTGTCTTTTTGATTTTAATTTCCCTAAGCTATAGGACCATAAGTGGAAGTGCCCTAGGTTCTGTTGCTTTGTTTTTTACATGTTTCAGGAAACACCATACACTTCTCCCGAGTGGTTGTTGGCAATTTACATCCCGCCCATCAGCATAACAAGGCTCCCAGTTCTCCATGGCCTGTCTTGTCTTTCTGGATTTTACACTTTTTTCAGATGGCCCTTTTGACCGGGGGGAAGTGAGACTTCATTGTAGTGCAGATTTCCTTTGCAAGCTTGCTTGGTTGGCCAAAAAGGGCGTATGCGTTTTTTCCTGAATATATTCAGGAAAAAACGCATACGCCCTTTTTGGCCAAGTGCATCATTGTGGACGTTCTGCCTCTTTTCCTATGCTTTCAATGCAATTCCAGTCTACCTCCTGAAATCGGTTTCCTGCAATTCTGCCCCGCTTTCAAGTCCTCTTGGCAGCCTTACTTCAGTCTATTTTTGGACGATAGCTGTCATTTATAAGTCTGCAGGTTTGTGAATTACAGTGCCCCTGAGCTCCTTTCTTCAACTCGCTTTCTTGTGAGCTGGCCGCAACACCGCAGGATGGCTTCAGGCCCTAATCTTGTTCTGGCACGGCACGCTGAGCCTTTGGTTAATTCCTCTTCCTGGTGGGAAATGTGAGTTAAATTTGCCCGTCCAGACACCTCCAGCTAGCCTCTCATTGGTTCTCGCTATTCCTGTTCATCTTCCGCAGAAATTGCAAACTGGGCCAAACAGGAGGTTAAAGGGACTGACTCTCCAAGTCGGGAGAGTGTTAGTAAAGCGTCTGGAATGTTGCACCCGAGTACCAGGGGAGGAAAACTGAGACATATTTGAACACGTCTCCCGATCACATGGTTGATCATACTCTAGGTTCCACATGCATGTTTTAGCTGAAGGAAGAATACCTTAAACCTGGAGAGTTGAGACTCGTGTAATGCGTACCATGCAATGTGACTTCAAAGGGTCTTCATTTGCTCACCGAACCTCTCCAATCCTATCACTGCTGCGTTTATGCCCCTGTACACACGCTTGATTCTCTTTTGGAGACATAGCAATCCATAGGTTTTCCGATACTTACTAGTCAGTTACATTCTTAGGCGTTTAATATGCGGTGTTGAGTCCATTTCGTTGAGCAAGGAGTAGCTCTTGTCTATTCCATATTTGACTTAAGGAACTTTATCTGTGCTCATTTCAATCTCTGGTTTTATGCAGCACCCCAACTCACCTTTCCCCTTAAGCAAGCATAAGTTGGTTTTCTAAATTTGAGACCCTGTTCTGTTCTGTAATTCAGTTCCTGTGTAGCCAAGTTTACATTCCGTGTATTACTGATATCTTATGATGTTTCTTTTCTGTGTGACTTATTTCAGTTAGAATCATCATACCTGAATCCACTCATTGTGCTGCTACGGGCCTGATGACACAGATTTCATTGCTGAGTGATATTGCTTTGTAAGTAAATACCACAACTTCTTTATCCATTTTTCACTTTCTGCGATGTTGAACTTGTACTGTAAACGAGGTTCTTGTAAACAGAGCTGTTCGAAAGTTTGGGGTGGCTGTGTCTTTTTGATTTTAATTTCCCTAAGCTATAGGACCATAAGTGGCAGTGCCCTAGGCTCTGTTGCTTTGTTTTTTAGATGTTTCAGGAAACACCATACACTTCTCCCGAGTGTCTGTTGGCAATTTACATCCCGCCCATCAGCATAACAAGGCTCCCAGTTGTCCATGGCCTGTCCTGCCTTTCTGGATTTTACACTTTTTTCAGATGGCCCTTTTGACCGGGTGGAAGTGAGACTTCATTGTAGTGCAGATTTCCTTTGCAAGCTTGCTTGGTTGGCCAAAAAGGGCGTATGCGTTTTTTCCTGAATATATTCAGGAAAAAACGCATACGTCCTTTTTGGCCAAGTGCATCATTGTGGACGTTCTGCCTCTTTTCCTATGCTTTCAATGCAATTCCAGTCTACCTCCTGAAATCGGTTTCCTGCCATTCTGCCCCGCTTTCAAGTCCTCTTGGCAGCCTTACTTCAGTCTATTTTTGGACGATAGCTGTCATTTATAACTCTGCAGGTTTGTGAATTACAGTGCCCCTGAGCTCCTTTGTTCAACTCGCTTTCTTTTGAGCTGGCCGCAACACCGCAGGATGGCTTCAGGCCCTAATCTGGTTCTGGCACGGCACGCTGAGCCTTTGGTTAATTCCTCTTCCTGGTGGGAAATGAGAGTTAAATTTGCCCGTCCAGACACCTCCAGCTAGTCTCTCATTGGTTCTCGCTATTCCTGTTCATCTTCCGCAGAAATTGCAAACTGGGCCAAACAGGAGGTTAAAGGGACTGACTCTCCAAGTCAGGAGAGTGTTAGTAAAGCATCTGGAATGTTGCACCCGAGTACCAGGGTACGAAAACTGAGACATATTTGAACACGTCTCCCGATCACATGGTTGATCATACTCTAGGTTCCACATGCATGTTTTAGTTGAAGGAAGAATACCTTAAACCTGGGTAGTTGAAACCCGTGGAATGGGTACCATGCAATATGACTTCAAAGGGTCTTCATTTGCTCACCGAACCTATCCAATCCTATAACTGCTGCATTTATGCCCCTGTACACATGCTTGATTCTCTTTCGGAGACATAGCAATCCATAGGTTTTAAGATACTTACTAGTCAGGTACATTCTTAGGCGTTTAATATGCGGTGTTGTGTCCATTTCGTTGAGCAAGGAGTAGCTCTTGTCTATTCCATGTTTGGCTAAAGGAACTTTATCTGTGCTCATTTCAATCTCTGGTTTCATGCAGCACCCCAACTCACCTTTCCCCTTAAGCAAGCATAAGTTGGTTTTCTAAATTTGAGACCCTGTTCTGTTCTGTAATTCAGTTCCTGTGTAGCCAAGTTTACATTCCGTGTATTACTGATATCTTATGATGTTTCTTTTTCTGTGTGACTTATTTCAGTTAGAATCATCGTACCTGAATCCACTCATTATGCTGCTACGGGTCTGATGACATAGATTTCATTGCTGAGTGATACTGCATTGTACGTAAGTACCACAAGTTCTTTATCCATTTTTCACTTTCTGTGATATTGAACTTGTACGGTAAACGAGGTTCTTGTAAACAGAGGCGTCCCAAACTTTGGGGTGGCTTTGTCTTTTTGATTTTAATTTCCCTAAGCTATAGGACCATAAGTGGAAGTGCCCTAGGCTCTGTTGCTTTGTTTTTTAGATGTTTCAGGAAACACCATACACTTCTCCCGAGTGTCTGTTGGCAATTTCCATCCCGCCCATCAGCATAACAAGTCTCCCAGGTCTCCATGGCCTGTCCTGCCTTTCTGGATTTTACACTTTTTTCAGACGGCCCTTTTGACCGGGGGGAAGTGAGACTTCATTGTAGTTCAGATTTCCTTTACAATCTTGCTTGGTTGGCCAAAAAGGGCGTATGCGTTTTTTCCTGAATATATTCAGGAAAAAACGCATACGCCCTTT